>NC_053120.1:17129807-17182307 GCF_010015445.1 Perca fluviatilis
GCAACTTGAGAACTGAAGGCTTCCCATAACTGCTGCTGCCTCTATCACACTGATGGGGCCTTAAAAGGAGAGTTAAGATGAGACGTGTGTCATCCATAAGAGCAGCAAAACTGGGCCACACTGAAGAATGGTGTCTAGACCCCAAGCGTAGATCATCCATTTTACAACAAGAGATGACTCTTAGAGCTGAAAGAGGCACTGTCCTCTGCTTGAAGTTTAAGTGATGCTTTGCAGTACAGAAATGATTTTGGCTGAAGCTTACACATATCATGAAATGGTAATGGGTACAGGATGGATTACTTTAATGATGTAGAGGCTCTGAGTATCTGGTTGATGGGTGAAATTAAAATTCTTACTGAATGTTTAGATTCTGTAGTAGTCACTGTCAATTCTTGATTCACATTGGTTGACAGTCCACTTGTATTTTACCATGCAGTATGATAGGACAGGTCTGATGCAGGTATTTGTTTGCCATGCTAAATTGATGCTTTAGTGTTATGCTGTAGGTATCAATAGCAACAGTGCTGGACCTTCAATGCCTTATGATTTAGCTAAAGAGCATGAAATGTTGTGCTTAATCTCAATACACATTAACACTGCTGAACCTGTGAACTTCTGTTATCAACTGTTTGGTTCTAAACTATATCTTGCTTCGTGAATAAGGATGAAATGAAACTGTATTTCATCATTGTTAAAACAAATTTAGTATATACAAAATGCATGACTCTTATTTTTAATTTGATGGCATTGCTGGTTGTGACTATATATGAATAGAATAACAAAAGTAGTATTTGCCTGGTAAAAAGCACAGTTCCCTCAATACAACTACTCTAGTATGTTTAGTATTAAAACTTGTCCCTTTAAAAATGATCCATCTTCATATAACTGGAAAGTACATAAATTAAGATTTGTTTTATTTCTTTGTCTATCCAGTGCCTGGTCTACCCTATCTGTCAGTGGCTCAGGACTCAGAGACGTCAGCTGTGATCCGCTGGGACCCTCCAGATCTCACTAATGGCATGGACCTGCAGGGTTACCGGCTTCAGTTTGGCCGGAAAGATGTTTCTCCTTTGGCCACACTTGAATTTAGTCCCCAAGAACGACAGTACTCTGTGGGCAACATTCACCGGGGGGCCACCTATCTCTTTAAAGTCTCAGCCAAGAGCAGGGGGGGCTTTGGGGAAGAGGCTGTGGTAGAACTTGGTGTGCCTGAGAATACGCCAGGGGGATACCCTCAAATTAACGAGGGCTCCAATGTGACATGCTGCTCAGTGCAGCTGTCCTGGTCTCCTCCCGTGCTGGCGGAGAGAAATGGGATAATTACAGAGTACACTTTGGCCTATAAGGAAACCAGTACCGGAGGAGCACCGCAGGAGCTCCGCTTGCCCCCCAGCCAGTCCAGCTATGTTCTCAACAGCCTCAAACCGAACTCGGCGTATGATGTGAAAATACGTGCACACACCAGTGTAGGTCCAGGGCCCTACAGCCCGCCTATCCAGTATCGGACGGTGGCCTTTGATCCAACAGGTAGGGCTTGCCTGTTTCTTTTTCAACCCGGTTGACAGGGGGTTGGAAATTGGCTAAAAAAAAAATCTGCTACAACACAAAAATGAAACCTGCCCACCCCCTCCTTCAACCACCTTCACTTCTCCTCAAGAAAGAGAAAAGATTGATATTAAAATTGTTTGCTGTGGGATACTCACTTCACTAACCCAAACAAGGTAAAACCCAAGACAGTAAGTTATAGTCAGTCATTTTGAGAAAGAGGAGAGCAGCCTAGAATTTCAAGGTAAGTGCTGTTTTGTCAGACACTCCTGTCAGTCATCCTTGCAGCCCTTTGCCAGCACACTCACGCAGCTAATGCCATCTCACATCTCCCAGTTAAAAAAAAAAGGTAGGATCTCAGTCAAAACCAGTCACTATAAGAGTATGTTTGGACTAGTCTAAGATGACAGAAAGCTGATTTTGGTTCTTTATTTTATTTATGGTTTTAGGTTTGTTTTGAGATATTCCCCCCTTCCTTTCCTAATTCCTCCTTTCCCTCTCCCCTGTCCCTTAATGGGACTGTTTGTGGCATGGCATCCCCCAGATGCACTGCTAAGGACTGTTGGCATGCTGTGTTTTGAGTCTGTCTCTATGCCCGCTTGGCAGCAGGTTGGCAGTGCCAACCCAGACTCAGCAGAGGCGTAGGAACAGTTGACACTGGGACCACATGGGTCAGTTGTTAAACCTCAAGTGGTCATGGGTTCAAAGACAGTGTTGAGATGGGTTGGCACTACCCACGATGGCTAGCCAGTGGGCACACCCTTGTGCTCCATGGGTTTGTCGTCCATGAGTCTTACGTGCTGTGTGTCTTAACCAATGGCGTTGCCCTTCTCACAGCCAATCACAACTCACCGTTACACTCACTCTCCAACCCAGAGGAACGTTGCAGGGGAACAACCGCTTTTCTTTTTTTTAAACCAAGGTTCTTCTTTTGTTTCTCTTTCCTTGGTCTCTCAACATGTTTGACTTACTAAAAATACACTTTGTTTTTTCTTTTGTTTTCTTGAATTTGTCCACTCAACAGATGTTCCAAAGAATTTCACTGTCAAGTGGGCCACTAAGACCACAGTGGTCATTGCATGGAAGTTTTCTGAAAGCAGGTCTCCATACAAATGCACGGTGAGTTATGTTGTGAAAAAAATACATTTGAACTCAGTTGAGATGTGTTTTAAATTCTGAAAATACCACTCTGAAATTTCGAACTAATTTTCATCTGTTTTTCTGAAAACAAAAATGGCTTGATTTGACACTAGGGCCATTTTTTTTAATGCATTTGCATATTTCAGTGCAATGATTCACCTCTCAATCATTCTCATTTCCAACATATCCATTCCCTGACTCATGTAATGCATTCCTACCTACATCTGTTCTTACCTAAATTCACCTTCTTACCTGTCCATCCTTGTCTATCCAACCAACAATCTATTGACCTGCCAACATGATCAATCCTTACCAATTATGGATTAAACGCCTGGACAATCTATTGAACTCTAGATTGAGTACAACCGTCAGAAGATGGATGTGGACGCCAGGCAGATGAGGGTGCTCGTCACTGGACTAAAGCACAACACCACCTACGAGTTCAGGGTGACCTGCCAAGAAAGCATGGACGGTGGGCCAAGACATCGCGTGGTTGCCAGGACCGCGCCACTCATCCTGGTCAAGAAACCCAAGCTGGACATTTACGCTGAGCCTGACAACATGCCCACCATGTCCTTCCCACCGGTCGATACCAAGGATGTAAAGTGAGTATAGAGTGCTAAAAGATGGGTTCTGTCTGAATTATCTTTGAGAGTTGGGGTATTTAGGTTTAGGTCTTGAGATGCTGGAGATCTGATGTGATATGGATTGAGATCTCAAGATGCCTAAGGTGTTGAAATGGGAGTTTAGGTCTTAGGATTTCTGAGACATGCTGAACTTTGCTAGTACCCTTGTAAGTATTGAATTACCGCTTCAATTTCCTGTCAACCCTGTGGCCAATGTTTTAATCTTAACTGCCAGGACCTTCTATGTGGTTGTGGTGCCACTTAAGAGGACCTCAGGAACTGTCAAAAACCTGAAGAACCCTGATGAGATGGACATGGAAGAGGTAGGATATTTTGAAAGCAAAAGGTGTGAGGTTATTCTGGCACAACATAAATGACTAGGTTAATTGGGTGCTCTGGGTCAAAGAGAATTAAGCATATGTAATCGGAAGAGGCAAATTCAAAGCTTCAGTAACGCATTATTTTTCGAAGAGACTGTATTCTTTTCTTTCCAGTTGCAAAACTGTTTGTTTTTAGGGAGGGATTCCAGAGACACTTATTTTGTGTTATTAACATTTGAATGTGCTAGGCAAATTGTATTGTACATGTACCAGAAATCAGCACACACAACACAAAAGTAAGAACATCTCAGCTATGCTAATTTATCCCCCCTCAAGCATGCAGAAGAGAGAATTACACAGTCTTCCCCCACTCTTACCATAGCTCGAGGTCACCTTGAGCGCCAGATCACCAGCAACCATCCCTTTTGGATTTGGGATTACACACATTCCCTCTGCTTAGTGCCTGCCTCTATCTGCAGTATGGAATGAGGGGTATTGGAGCCTGTTTACATGGAACATTGCCAAAGAGCTACAGTAGCATCTTTTTGAAATTAAGGGTGTTGTTACACCAACCGTTTGCTTTCTTTGGACTCAGTCAGTCCACTGAAATGAATCTAGTTCTTGTACAGAATAGTCACTTAAATTCACAATTTAAGTAATTAATTAAGATCACCAGTAATGCAGCCAAGTTACGTTAGTTAATTTTGTGCGTAGAAACATTTGACAGCATCAGAAACCATTATTAGCTCAGACTTAGTCGTTCAAAAGTAAACTAATGCCCTTTCACATCATCCAGCTGTTACGGGAGGTGACCCCAAAGCGTCGCTCACGCCGTCAGCTGGCTCAGCTGGACCAGAGGAAGCCCTACATCACAGCCTGCTTCAAGCAGCTGCCCTCAAGCTTCATGGTGGGATCTGACTACCGCCACAGCAGCTGTGAGAACAAGCCTCTTGAACCTGGCCAGGAGTATGTCTTCTTTCTGCTGGCTGAACTCAATGCCACCGCCGGGGTGAGTTACCAGTTCCGCTCAGTTCAACAGAGACTTACTTTTAGTCAATTGCTTTTTTGTCGGGAGTGGATTTAATAATTCACTTCTGCTCATTTAATCATGGTTCACTTCAGTTTTGTTCATCTGAATCTAACACTTTTTTCATTTTTGTCCAGCTTTTGCTGGTAAGGTCGGGTACTCTTAATTCACTGAACTTTGTTCATCTCATGCTTATTCCATGCTGTAACCTGGATTGTGTTTCATATACTATGTAAACTTCTTTCTGTTCAGAAAATGTTTGCTACCAGCCCTTACACCGACACAGTGATCACTCCCAAGCTGGTGGTGGAGCCATTAGAGACTGGTGACGGACTCATATGGGTGGTGGGCCCGGTCCTCGCTGTGGTCTTTATCATCTGTATCGTCATAGCCATTCTTCTGTATAAAAAGTGAGTTGGTTTGGAAATTGTAGTTTTTGTGGAGAATGCAGTTGGACCTACGTTTAGACATGACATTATTCAACATCAACTAACAACACTCACAGTTAGCGTACAAGGCACGACACTTTGTACTGAGTGGCCAGTATAGAATGCTTTATTCTGGAAACCCTTATAACCATCCTCTTATCATTAAGAGATACAGGAAATTAAACATTTTGCATTGTTAGTGCCTTGCTCCACCCGCAACATATTTGTGATCCATGTTTTTTTCTGGAATTAGGGTAAATGTGCTGGAAATTTCATTGTTTGTTTTAATCCAGCAACACACAGTGAACATTGTCTTGTCATTTGATGTTGAACCAGTTTTTTTGCGGCGTTACAGGGAAATTGGGCGATTGGGAAATAATTGCATGTTAGGGAGCATGTTGAAAAAGGGGCTTATTTTGTATTCATACGTAGCAGCATGATATTCAAAAACCCAACAACATTGTTGCATGTAAATATGAAAGAGCTTTTCTTGTGAAAAAGATGGTTGTGGGGAAGTGAGGGGCTTGGAAAAAGAAGAGAGGAGGAGATTCTTTGAGATGGTGCTCAATAACTGGACTAAGAATAGTACAATCTACCAATCAAGAGATGTCACAGATATGTATTTAAATAGGTATACATTATATTTCAAATAATAGCTATTAATCTGGATAGAATACTCCGTAAAGGTGTTATTCCTATGTTGCCTATGTTGTCTTTTGAACCATTATTCATTTAAAATGTATGCTTTAATAGTTTTTCAGGAGTCAGTGACCCTGTTTTCTAGTGGTGGACACCAAACTCTGCATTAACAAACCTTACAGGAGGCAGCTCTCCTCCTGTTACAAGTCTCAATAAATGTACTATTCCTCAGTGTCATGGGACTTTGGAACAAACAAATACAGTCAACATCTCCCCTTTGTTTTACAGTTAGTTGTAACTTTTAGTCTCAGTGACTGCAAGTCCCAACTTAACAGAAGTGTAATGGGTCGCCCTACATACCAGGGAAGAACCCTGACTTATTTTAAGTGGGGCTGGGGCTAGTGTAAGCAACACACACAGCTTGCTACTGTCAGATGATCCCTGACTGTCTGACCTTGCCTTACCTCAGTCTTTGTGGTTAGGGAGAGTAACATCTCTCCTTGGATCTCTCTCTTTTTTTCTCTCTTCTCTTTCTGTCCCCCTAACTCTCCCATCTCCCTCTCCATCTCTCCCTGGTGAATAGTGTTTCCCGGGTCTGCCCTTGGCCCTGACATTCCCCTTCCCCATCTGTATCTGCACCCTAGTGCACACACACACATAAGCACACACACGTACATACACACACCGACACAGGCTCATGAATGTCTGAACTTACTTGCACATTTCATTGAATTCTCACTTGTTCTCATACACTGATACATGAGCACACACGCATGCATGGACCTCCTCCAAATGCTGATGAGCTTTATCTCGCGTTTTGCGAGCCCAGCAGCGACCCCTGTGAATTTTAAACTGCTCTCTATTGATTTATCTCTCTTCTTGCCTCTCCCCTCTCCCTTTCTCCTTGTGTGTTGTGTTTTCACCATCTTTATATATTTATTTGACTCCTATTGCTTTCTCTGGAAACAGCAAACCTGACAGGTAAGGTTTAGCCGTACTTTATTGCATTTTACAGGGGAAGACGAAATAGCCTGCGTCAGCAAAAAAAGATGCCTTTAATTAGTGAGGGTGAAGGAGAATTTTGCACACTTGATACGCGTTCTCTGCTCCGCTGTTTTTGAGTTTTGCTTCACTCGAGTGTTCTTGAACCGCTGAGTTACCAGTCAGTTGGAGTTGCTGAATTGTTTAGGTATCCTCATTAGTGAGACTGGTGACTGTTATGCTGGATTAAGTGTTCACTGAAAAGTTATTCTGTTGTTTTTGTTGTACGTCTTCCCCTTTTTCTACTCTTTGTTTGTCTTACTCTCCAGCCGCAAAAGAAAAGAGTCAGAGCCGCGCACAAAATGTCTACTGAACAACGCAGACATTACACCCCACCACCCTACAGACCCTGTGGAGATGAGACGCATCAACTTCCAAACTCCAGGTACAGGAAGAACACACAACAAATACTTTGAAGAACACAAACAGTCCCATTGTTTAATTCAACAACATATATAGGTATAGATAAACTAATATTGTTTACATAAAATCTTTGAAAGATGTGAAGAAGACAGTTTAGTCATCCAGCTGTAGGTGTGACAGCCTGTAAAACTTGCAAAGATACCTTCCTCACTTTGCCTTTAAGGAAAGCTGTGGTATTTTATAGCTTGGATCTTGGGTTAATGTAACATTGTGCTGACCAGAGACTGACTAGAGATTTTGAATGCACTGGACACAGTTTTACAGCGTAGTATAAGAGTTTGACTCTAACAACAAAATAAATAGATAAGTAAAAACATTAGTAGCTCTGGATTGCAAAATACATCATGGGTTACTGAGATAGCAACAGTTAATGTTCTTCATTTAGACCTCCAAATAATTGCTTTTGATTGTTGGATAAAAGCTGGCCTGTTAACCCTTGTGTTGTCCTCGGGTCAAATTTGACCGGCTTTCAAAGTTTTTTACATCAGAAATTTGGGTTTCTTACAACTAAACTGCCCCAAAATAACATGGATACATGGATGTACGTTGTATGGAACCCATACAACATTCTTCGCAGGTAAAATGAATGATTACTTTCATTGAATTTGGGGTGTTTTATTCAATTTCAAAGCATTTAAAAAATTCTTTTTAAATGGTTTTAAAACAGTATCCTGAAACTAAACTTTGACAGAAATTAACTTCTTGCCTATTAGTCAAAATACTTCATAATTTCAAAAATATGATATAATGTCAATTAAATTAGTTTTATTGACAATGAATAAAAAAAAAAGCGTTGAAGAAATGTGACAAAAACGTTTAAAAAAGCGCCAAAAGCATTTAAAAAAACGACAAAAAACATTGGAAAAGCGCCAAAAAAAGTTCATTTTCAATTTTGACTCGGAAAGACAAGTCCATGGTCGACGGGAAGACAACACAAGGGTTAAAAAGCCATCTAAGGCTTGTATTTCATTGGCCTAATTGGATTTATATTCTAATTCCAGTGGAGTGCTCATGCTTGTTATCTAGTACAACATTAAGCCAATCTATAGGTTTTATTTGGAAAGAGACCAGAGTTGTAGTAAACAACTGAATTTTATGAAGCTACTTACCTACATAAACTTTCAATGGAGACTGCTGTTTTAGTGGCTTTTACAAACCAAATGCTACTTTAAAAGTTTTTGCCCCAAATAACAAAGTGTGGCAACAACTTCAAAATCCTCATTTTTGGAACCTACTGAAATGGAAAGCAAATTTTAAAATGTGACAAAAATGTTAATTAGCCGCAGCTCTAATCCAAAATTACCATTATTGGCTATCTAAAGCTCATATTGGTTTACAGCTATATTATACTGTGTAACTGTGGGCCAATAAAGACGCACCTGCAGAAGAACTTCCTTCTCCACCAAATTCATTAACAGTGAAAACTTTTTCATTTGTGTAAGACAAAACGTGTGCAGTTATGTGCTTCAATATACAGTACACATAACCCACATGTGTAGTGGCAGCGGATTGCAACATTGGCACACACACCTGCACACAGCCTACACAGAGATTAACAATTCCCAAATGATGCAACTTAAAGTTAAATTTGCGCTGCAGCATAAATGATGTCCATGAAGTGCTCCCACATCATTCTGTTTGACATTATGTGCCTTCATAACTACCTGCAATCCATATGTATGTTTGCCATGTTCCCATGTAACAATTAGCCATTTATGAATAACAAATAGGTGGAAAATGATGTCTGTTGTTGAACTGAATGTTTTGATTTTGGAAACAAATCCTTTTTGGAAGTTCTCTTGGGTTTTTACCTGCTTTCTCTTTTGTCTCACTTTTTGGCTGGTGTTCATCCGACCTAAAGCCTGGTGTTAACAACAGAGCACATTCGATCCCAAACTCATTCTCTGATGCTACTCCATCTTCCTCCTGCCTCCTTTTCAGACCCATTATCTATTGTCTCTCTTTCTGTTATATAGCCTTCTGGGATTTAGACTACGATGGCATCTACAGTTTGTTGTCATTGGTCTGAATCGTAAAAAAAAAAGAAGTAGCATGTTTTTTTGTTTGTTTTGGAAACCTTTCATCCTGCCAGATTACAGTTTTTGGTGAAAGAAAGTTAAAACAAATCAGATTGCAGGCACAATAGTTACCTCAAGCTAAGTGTCTTGGATTATCGTGAGTTTTTCACTAAATGGTTTAGATTGTTTTCTCTCTTCAGGTAGTTTATTTGACAGAGGAATGAGACCTGCATTTTGAGGAACTTGCACTGTATTTCAAATGTGTTTTTCACCTGACCAAGCTACTGGCAGAAAAGGGGTAAATCCTCTAGAGGTGGAATAAACACATCCAGACTCTTTTCTGTGCCTTTTTCCCTTTTTTCCATCCACCTTTCTGTATCCTAACCTAGTTGTCTCTCTCAACCATCCATCTGTCATCCATGGCCAGTCTCTATTCCATCAAAAGGCTCAGATTTCAAAATGGAGCATTTTCTCTTCAGCTTCTTTGGGAGACCAGGCATGCTGCCTGAGTTTGTATCTTGAAAAACAAAACCTGACTTCTTTACATCAGAGAAGAGATGCACAAGGATGAAAGGAGATGCACAAACCTGCTTATACACAGAAATGTGGAAGTTCAATTTACTTCTCCTTATCTTTATCTTGCCTGGCATTCAGAGCCTCATTAGTGGTTCTGTACTTACAAGGTTATAATGGTTATTTCCTACTATTTGCCTCTCTGACTTCCAGCACTTTCCAATGTGCCTTCAACTGTCCTCCATTCCTTAAATAATAGAAACTCTTGTTACAGTCTCACTTTTACATAGCATTCATCAATACATGCTGAGACTTCTTAGTATATGAGCAGCATTCTCATTCGGCAGGCCTGCTGTTGTTCCGCAGAATTTGATGTCATTTCCTCCGCACCCGGGGAATTTAATTTGAATGGACATTTTAGCCCAATTAAGTGGGCCGGTGAGCATTTGTGAACATCCCCATCAGCTAATAGCAGCCATTGTTCAAATGAGCATACTCCCAATGCACTTATCCAAGGCCTCTTCTATTCAGCAGAGCATATGCCGCATTGGCAATGTGTGCTCAGTGACCCCTAGTGCTAGGGAACAAAAAATATGTTTTTGATTAGGCTTCCTATAAGCTAAGCTTGGCTAATGTGTGTGTGTGTGTGTGTGTGTGTGTGTGTGTGTGTGCCATGTGACAGCCTCAAAGTGACATCCCATAACTCCTTGGGGTGCATAGTGGCTCATTTTGTCATTATCTTCATTGGTGCCTGGGGTTTAATTGTCAAATGGGGCCAAAGTAATGATGCAGCACGACTCAGTGGATATCTACTGTCTACTTTTGCTATCAGTACTCACTCTTTTCTTGCTCTCTCTCGCTCTCATTTTTTTAGCATCTCTTATTTCCTTTTCTTACTGTTTCTCCTTTTACTTTACTCTTCCCGGTATTTCAGTTGAAAAGCTAGTAAACTATAACAGTTGGTGATCATAATGACAATTACCACCTGCAATATAGATGTGCTGTATATCTTATCTCAAAACCCAACCTTCAAATCATCAGTTTGGCATACAGTGCTCATATAAATTCACATAATTACTGTTCAGCCACTAAGACAGGTACTATAAACTGAGTTTCAATCTGGGTTTACTCGTCAACGTATCTCTGATATATTTTCTATTCATGCCATCTCCATCTGTGTTTCTCTTTATCTCCCCCCTCCAATACTGCATCGCATATGGCACTTCACGCCCCCATAATTCTGTCTGAAGAAGTGACTTTCACATTTAAGCATGTAAAAAATCAAGCACTTTGCTACAAACAGCATCACGCACTTGCTTAACCCACGGACACCAGCCAATCGCTCGCATGTATCAGTAACATGACTGTTTCTTCAGATTACAGCAACAACTGCAACAGCCGTGCCCTCCTCCTCATAAACAGTTCTATCGAAACACACACACACACAGAGCACACACTTACACATAAACATAATCAGACATGCCTGTGCCTCCCTCCTGCTGTGATGAATGACATTTGGAGACAGTGGATCAGAGCACCCCCTGCTAGGTTTAATTAGTCATTGTCACAAATCAATTAGGGAGAGGGGGTTGTTCGATGTCTTCATCTCTCTGCGCTCATTTGGCGCCACTCGCCTGACATCAGTGCAAGGTAAACCCAGCAAAACTCAGTTTAGGGACTTTTATTTTGCAAAATTAAGCTTTGCAGTGTTTTTAGGGAGACATACATCCTCATCATCTTAGTGTTTTCCTTTCTTCCTTCCACTAATGTTGGCTCCTAACTGGAATTGATGACTTACCTCCCTTTTTGCTTTATCAAAAAGATGTTTAATGTTTTTGGGACCAGACTTTTTGGGAAGGAGTTTATTTTAGAAAAATAAAATTTATTTTTTTCATTTTGCCTGCAAATCAGATTTCCTTTCCTTCCATGTCCTGCTATTTATACATGCTCTTGAACGAATTATTCTTTGGGTGATGTGATCCTTTTGTGTCACTGAGCGCCCCTGTTGATCTGATTTCAGCTTTCAGCCCTGGCAAAATGTTTTTTCCTTTACTTGATGGGCAGGTTGGCAGCATCCAATCACACTGCATCTCTTAGCCACATGTCCAGTTAACATTGTCACAGATGGCTCCTTTGTGCTTGAACAGCTGAGAAGACCTGAGTCCACCCGGACATAGCATCGCTGGCTGTGGCCTCAGAGGACTTCCCCTCTGGAGCAAATAAGATTGAACCATCACCGCAATCCTCAAAACTCTGACTCCCATCAGCTGTGGCTCCACAGCTGTCAGCCAAGAATGCGGACACTTTTCCACACCTTTCACTTCCAATGCCTCAGCACCAAGCCGCTGACAAAGGAACCTTTCAGAGTTAGTTTTCACCAGGAAACATAAGCTGTTTTTTTTCCCTTTCTGTCAATGGGGCCTTCCAACCAGTGTTTATGAAAGCTTAGAGATAGCGAATCAATTTTCTTATCTCTGATCTCTATGACCGTTGATATGGGGCTTGGCAGAAGGGTTTTCTCAGCAGGGGAATCAGAGGCGGATGCCCATGGCTAACACGTCTGCTCCTGAGGAGGGCTGTAGCTGATCTAAAAATGTTTGCCCTACTTGTTCATGTCTGTGTGACTGTCTGGCCTCAAGTCTGTCACTCAGGCTTCCCTGAGAAAGGCCTGAGTTTACTGATGGTAAAATTCTTTGTTTTATTTCTTGGCCTTTTATCATTTTGCACACTTTTCTTTTGACATAGCATTTTTTGTTGCATTACAGCCTTTTGAAACCATTTCCCCTTATGTTTGCTGTTCTTTACAGATTCTGGTCTAAGCAGTCCTCAGAGTGAAGCCGATTTTGACTATGAAAGTTAGTCTCTATGCTTTTAGCATTTGCGTACCACCTTTCTTTATCTTTGTTTTTTAAGCACGCTTGCCTCCATTTACAAATACATAATTTGCATTTGTTTGTTTTTTCACATTATGCAGCAAAATTTCAGCACTAATTAATTTGATGTTGGTTTTAGTTGGTATACTGGGCTGTTTTTTTTTCTGTAATTGGATGTCAGTCACAATATTCACTTGGGCTGTTGGCTGTGCATTAATCCACCATGTAAAAATAACCTGTGCGATCACTTCTGCTGATGTAGAGATGGTTGAGAGGTGTTTTTTTTCTTTTACAGGAGTACAATCTCTGTTATCCCTCTTTCTCTGCTTCCCCTTCCTCACCTTCTTGTTGTTGTTCTTCCGTCTCCTTCCTTCTCCTCCTCCTTCACCACCACTGCTCCATTTCTATTCTGAAGTAACGGGGTCTTTAGCTCAGAGATAACGAGCAGAATAAATTAAAGCGGTGGCAAACAATGGCTCGACATTTGATCACCCCCTCTCCCTGCTCACTGCAAAAGGATCACCTGGGAGAAAAAGCAGAGTCTCTAGTTGTCCTCTTCCCCCTTTTTTGCCCCCTTTATTTTCTTCACTTACCACAGACAGACTTCTTCCCTTTTATATGCAAATACGCAACATCATAAATAGGCTTTTCGACAGAGACTGCTGCGGCTTATCAAAAAGAATCGTTATATTTCTCAGGCGTATCGACTGTGGATCGGGAGATTGGAAACGTGTAATTAGGCGCTAGTTTGTTTTTCTGTGTTCATTGATCACGCTGTTGATTGTGGTGAAAAGGCTCTGTATGTGGATAGAAAAATAGCCACGGGCAAGGGGGGGGGGGGTGGGTGAGAAGAGAAGGATGAGAGCTTTGGAGTGGGGGTTGGGAATAACAACAATTTGTCCTTGATTGACTTTGTTCGAGGACTGGTCATAACGAAGCATAGTTTTGAAAGTAAATCTTTTCTTGGATAAACACTGCAATGTGCTGTGCAGTGTGTAAATGACAAAATGAATACAAGAACAAATCAGGCCGATCAACTCATTTGTCTTGAGAACAAAACAAATGGGTGAGGTTAGAAAAGTATACTCAGAGAGAGAAATTGATGCACAAACAGATTGGTTTAGCTATGAGGAATGAAATGAAAACATGACAACTTATAGCGATATACTGTATAGCGTTATGTTGGCGGAGGGCAAAGTGGAATAAAGGTAAAATAATGTATTTAAGCAGTTTTAAGGATTCAAATTGTTTTCATACAAGTTTCCTGAAAACATTATATATAAACAAACAAATATTACTATGTATAACCTTCAGCCTATTCCATTGGCAGGGCATCATGCATTATTTGGATGTAAATTTATATGTAAACACTTTGGCCTGATATATCTCTCCAACCGTACCAGCACACTCATACATGCAAACAGTAATGTGGGCAGGAAACACAAACTGAAAGGAATTGATGGCGTTTGAGTATATCAGTAACTCATATACACCCACAAAGATACATAAAGACACGCAGAGTAAACTACACACACATACACACACCGTCTTTGATCTCCCCTCAAATAAGACACTCTTGATCTCTCAAAGAGAACTGAGGTCCCCTCATTTGCATAAGCATTTATTTATTTCGCTCATATTTTATGATTTCCCTTTGAATTTGAGACAAGTAAACTGACAACCAAATTTAATTTGCAATATTTCCTCTTTTTCTTGATGCTCATCTCAATTAATTCCCGCACCAGAATGATTAATAACTCTCTCATTCTCAAATGGTGCCACTGTGATCTGCATGCTTTGTCAACTCGTTGAGAGAAACTCATGAATAAATAACACACAGTTTTGTCCAAACACATTCATACTGTATAATATCATAATAACAATAATAATAAACTTTTAACTTTTAAAGGTTACACAGTGCATTTCAGGAAAAAAACTGCAGATAAAAACCAAGAACAACAAAAAACAATGAAATAAATTAAATTAAAAAAAGAGTCCTAAAACATAAAATACCAGAGGATAAAATAAAGTTAAAAATATATAACATCGCCTAGGAGTGATGATAAATCCATTACACCCTTCTTATCCTATTAACCTCACAAGGTTTTGTTTGAGTTTATTTTAAGATATTGAAAAATAAAAAATATTTTCAATACAGGCTTTAGAAAATAGAAGAAAACAATGAATTCAGTAAACATCATTTAAATGATGATGATCATTAAGAAGGGCATTGGTGTTTGTCAAGTAGGCCGGTAATGCAGTGTGTCCATTCATTTTCCGGAGGATGTCACGGCATCCAGTGTCATCTCCATTTGTCTCATATGTGCATTGTGATCTTTGTTAATCTTCATGTAATTGACACTGCTGCATTGTTCTGTCAGTGTAAAATAAATTACCATTACTAATGAAGACTGTCAGCTCAGAGAGGTAGGCTCCCTCTCTTAAGCGCAACAAAAGCTGCCAAAATATCAGTGGGGGGGGGGAGTAAGCATTGTGAGAAAAGGGAACTTAAGAAGGGTTAATGTGATTATGCCGATTTGCGCGCCCAATTAAACCTCAGTAACTTTTTTTGTGAAACGATTTTAACATATTGTCGACTTTTGACCTCGTCACTCGGCAGGAAGCGAGACCTCTTACTAAAAATAGGAAAGCGTTAAGTATTGCCAGTCCGCATGCAGGGACGGAGCCACAATCTATGGCTTCTCCATATTCCATTACATGGCCTCAGCATTATGCTCCTAAATGGATTAGTGACTGGAGTGCACAGCAGTGCTGATAATATTGTAGCAGCGGCGACACAATATTCAATGGATATTGGATCACAATTTTCCCACCCAACTGAAAAGCTTGTTCTTTCTGGGAATTCCTTGGGATAAATGGCAGTAGGATTTGGAAGGAGAACGTACTGGACAAGTAACTGAGAGTGCTTTTTTTTGTGATTTTGGAGGTAAGGGGTGTTCATCTTAGAGCCAATGTTCACTGGGTTACTGAAACCAGCAGATGGAGGAAAGGGTAGAAACAGCAGCTTGCTTGCTTTGCGCTAGCAGGCTGGCTGGAATGGAGCAGCTCACTGTGTCACTCAGCATCACTCACACTCCTAAACCTTCTTATCCCCCTCCCACCCACCCTACCCATGAGCCCCCAGGTCAGGGCTCCGTTCTTGAATAGGCGCCTTTTTACAGAGGCAACAGTTAAAATTGTCACCATGCGAACAACAGACCAACACAAGAGCATTACAGATTAAGGATACAGTAATGCAGTATCCCTGTGGGTCATGTTTGGTATGCTCCAGATCAAAACAGCATAGTGTCTATCTCATCTTTCTTTTTAATTAAGGATGGTGCTGAAAGTAATAAATGTTGGAAAAAAAATGTATCAGTCATGTATAAGTAATGACTTGACTTATATTTGTTAGATCTGCTTCAATTAAAAACATCCTTTTCTAAAGTAGTTTTTTCCACCAACCAATAATCCAGAATGGAATTCTCCTCTTTTTTGTTGATAACAGTCATGCTGAAAGCAAAATTGCTTTTGATTATCTTCAATAAGGAGCACAGGGATTTTTTGTCAACATGTGTCCTGAGATAACTTCTGTAATGATTTGACACTATTAATAGAATTGAATTGAATAAGCATTCCATTGATTCAAAGACTAAAAATGGCTGTTTTATGTCTTGTCTGTGATTTTACAATCAGTTTTTTTTCATCTTGTGTCATTTTTAACCAATTTCAAAACTATTAAAAAGTATTGATGCCTTTGAATGTTTTTCTCTGGCTACACAAAGCAACAGTGGTCCAATTGGTCGGTCTGTCTGTCAGCATCACTGCCATTGTGGGAATACAAGTTTTTCTCAATTGTTTACACGCCAATACTGGTACTAGTGACATAATGAGCACAACCTGTAGCTAATGTCCCAACCCCCTGAACCAGTTCTGCTAAAATACAAGCACGTTTTCCGCTTTACACTCGGATTGCAGTTCTAAACTACACTTTTTTCAAAGCACAACAGACTAGTTGTCTCTACATTTGGCACACTCTTCTTAATTAACATCTCTTGTCACATGTTCACATGCAGCACACTGCCATTCAAAATGCTAAACTTATATTTCCTACTGTCCACTCTGACTCCTCACGTGGACAAACACATGTTGCACAATTGTTCAATTAGCAATCAGAGCTTTAGCAATGAAAGGGCCACAGGTTAGCTCTTCTGTTTTGGCCAGCATAGGAGAGAGAGGCAAGAGGAGTGCAGAAGTACAGTGAGAGCAGGAGGACGAGAAAGCGGAAGAGAAGACCAAGATGAGCCATAATCTTTGATGAGAGTCGGGCCACTTTGGTCTAATAATGAGGGAGCCTGGGCAGAGAGTACAACCAACACACATTTTTATTTATATTACAGTGCATATGTGTGTGTGTTTTTTGAGTATAAAAACAGAAGACTGCACTGAACATGCAAAAGGCATAAGTGTCCTAAAAACAAATAGTGTTAACAATTCATAATAATGTTTAATTTTGAGCGTCAGTGTTCAACTGGTTCTTAGAAATATATATTCACATGATGGTGTGTGTGTGTCATTTTAACACAAAATGACATGTTGCAAAGACATAACATTGTTTTGAAGGCAGACTTTCATTTTTGCAGGAGATTTGTGGAGTTTTGCCTTTTGTGCGTGTGTTTTTGGATTTGTGTGTATAGTTCTGAGAATACAAGGTATGCTTTCAGAAAATGTGTCTGAACAATTGAGGAAAAACTGTCCTACAATTTGGTCTGTGGGTGCATGCTACCAGCTTCTTGGCAAATAATCAATCAGCCCTGCTCGACAAACTTTCAGAAAATGTGTCTGAACAATTGAGGAAAAACTGTCCTACAATTTGGTCTGTGGGTGCATGCTACCAGCTTCTTGGCAAATAATCAATCAGCCCTGCTCGACAAACTTAGCGGTTTTTGAGCTCTGGCCTGGTCCAATCAAGTGCCTATAACATCACCAGTCAATACATGTTCTCTGTGTGTGACATGCACCATGTTCTGCACAAGCTTCCTCACCACTAAAATCCAACTTCCATTGTTAGTAAGCAACAAATTCTCATCCATAAATGGTGTGATTTGTTAAGTGTTGAACTTGGGTGTCCTGTCTGCTGTACTAATGAACTTTCTGTCCTCTCTTCCCCTGTGTGGAATTTCTCTCTCCATTTGTTGGCGAGCAGGTATGATGAATCATCCTCCCATCCCTATCTCAGAGCTGGCTGAACACACAGAGCTTCTCAAGGCCAACGACAACCTCAAGCTCTCCCAGGAATATGAGGTATGTGGGCCTCCAAGTGGCAAAGAAAGACAATTGTAATTTAAAAAAAATAAAATTTCCCTTGGCAGGTTGTTGCAATTCCTGAACTCCCAAATGCAATTTTGTCATTTATTTTTTGCTAAATAAAAGAATCATTCTACTGTAATGCATCCACTCCTACATCAGGAAGCAGGAGGGAAAAGAAAATGGTTGAATATATTTGCTGAAAAATAAAAATGTGTTTACTTACTTAAGAAACCGGAAAGGAGGAAAATAGAAATGCAGAGAACTTGGGGACATCTCTTTTTGAAAAATGAAATCTTAAAGAACAGAAATGACAGATTTAAGGCTTTAGTAACATTTACTTAAGAAAATCTAATAAACGAAATGGCTCAATAAGGGGATAAATCAGTGTTTTAAAAATGTTCACAGACAAAACTGAACTTGGCAAAGATGTTATTTCTTCCAAAGTGCAGATATAGTCCCTACGCGCAACTCAGCTTATGTATTTTTGGGGAAAAGTACACTGGCAGTCAAGGTGTGTGTGTGTGTGTGTGTGTGTGTGTGTGTGTGTGTGTGTGTGTGTGTGTGTGTGTGTGTGTGTGTGTGTGTGTGTGTGTGTGTGTGTGTGTGTGTGTGTGTGTGTGTGTGTGTGTGTGTGTGTGTGTGTAAAGGGGGTATCTGAGCTGTCTGAGCTCTGAGACCGCAGTGGTTATAAATGACACCAGAGTTGATTAGAAATCAGGAGTGCTGAATCAGCTCTCGTTTGCATACAAGCAATATCCCGTCCTCGCCATTCCTAAATCACTGTGCCTGTCGCCTCGCTGCACGCCAGGCTAAGGTAGGAAGCAGGTACCCCAGCATGGATTGCTGTCATCATGCCTGCCGGGGGGATGTTGGTGGATAATGACTTCTCATAGCGATCCAGTATTTCTTGGTTATCTATTATTCATAAATCCGCATCCGGGCTATGTACCAAGTGGACAAGCTTGTTTCATTCTGGGGGAAGACAGATGAGAGATACAATGCCAAAGTTGACGCTTTGCTACAAACTAGAACTTCTAATTACTTGGCTTTAAGAGAACATTAAACCGCCCGTTCGTCTCTTCTCCCACTCTGTCTTTTTCTACTCTCTCTGTCCCCCTGCCCCTTCACAAAACCACCCCCCAGGAAAAATAAATGACCAAATTAAATAGAGAAGTGTAATTTTAATTTTGTTATTTTCTTGATGAATGGCTGCTCGTCCAGGCGCGCTGGCTTGCCAAGTGCAGCTCTACGGGGCTTTGACTGATTGGTTTTTAGCCGGGCGGGATGTGAGGGAGGAGAAAAAATGGAGGGAAAAGGGGAGAGAGATGAGGTGGGGAGGCTTGGTTAATGATGAGGATTCAGTGAGGGGAGAGAGAGAACAGGGCATCTCAGCTGGAGAGCGGAGATGAGGAGGAGATAATCTGCCATACAAACGGCAATAAAAAGGCAGCCACAGTTTTACCTGATGATACTGACGCCATAGAGTTTGTTATCCATCTTCTGTCAGGCAGTTAGCAGACATGTCCTGCAAAGCCTGCTTTCTAACAAGGAGCTGTCATTTTTTTTCAAACGTGTCATCATGGATCATAAGGAGGTGGATGAGGGAGAAATTGTAATTGTTGCAGAATTTCAGTATAGACTTATGAAAAGTTGTGTTAATATATCAATTTAGCGATGTTTCATGGAAGTGACCCCAATCTTTATACACACACACACACACACACACACACACACACACACACACACACACAGCCTTAAGTTAATATGGAAATAAAGGGAAAATAGCTGCAGGATGGGTGCTAGAGAGGAAGTGTAAACATCAGAGAGAAGACGGGAGATGGAGACGGAGATAAAGATAAAGAGAGAAAGAAATATATACAAAAAAGTGTAAGACGTCGAAGATGGAGATATGCAGATAAGGAAAACAGGGACAAAGAAAGAGGGACAGAGAGACGAGAGGGCAGAAAGAAAGAAATAAACCGATTTGAAAGAGGCTAAAGCTCTGATTGCTGTAATGAATGCATTGAAACGTTTGCATCAGGTTTCCAGTTGGACTTCATTCAGCTTCAGTCTCTCTCTCCCCCACCCCCACCCCTACATGCTGAAGCATAACTGCAAATAACCTTCAAGCCTCCATTCCCATACCAACAAAGCGCCAGACACCTATAAGCAAACAGTGAATTGTAATGGAACACTTAAATAAGCTGACAAGAGAACAGGATATTTATCTGGAATTCTTGTATTTTAAAGAGGAGGCTGAATTTGTCTTTCACTCGTGTGTCTGGCCTCACTCCACGCCCTCCCCTTGAGTGGGAGATCAGCCGCCTTCGTCAATATTGTTATTTGTCATTATACTGTACAGCCGCTACATTAATGATTTTGATAAAGTACCTTGTACCGTGTGTGTGCAGCTGCAGTGAGTATTTAAAACGATAGATTTTCGATAGATTTTCATGATACCACGTTCTTTGTCCCTTTGGGGAAATCACCCTCTCAATCCCTCTCCCTCTCCCCCCTCCCTCTCTTCTTTTTTTGATAACATTCAGGTCGTATTGTTATTGCTCTGCTCCTCCCAATGCTCTTCTGATTTCTTCCTTGTGTGTGCCTGTTTTGCCTGTCTCTGCCCCTGTCAGTCTATTGATCCAGGCCAGCAGTTCACCTGGGAACATTCCAACCTGGAGGTGAACAAGCCCAAAAATCGTTATGCCAACGTCATTGCCTACGATCACTCTCGCGTCATCCTGGCTCCCATCGAGGGTAAGGCTCAGCCGTCCTAACACTGCACCTACACCACCTCATTTGGGAAATCCTCATAATTACAGAGTCAGTTAAAGTAATTAGGAATTTATACTGGATAGACCGGATGGGACTAGACGGGGAAGACTAAACTAGAACAGTGCACAGCAGTGCAGAATAGAATACATTAAATACAATGAAGTCCTTTTATAATAAGAAGAATAACTACACTAGACTGGGCTGGATTAGACAAGTATTTTGAGTTAACGCAGTAACATACAGCAAAATAGAATAAAATGTGTAAAATATATTAAATCATTTATAGTGTGTGCAGTTCAAATTCAGTTAAGCAGCAACCAGTAAATTTATAGAACAGAGCCAGACATTATTTTTGCAGGGATTGTTTCAGCTCATCTTTGGACCCAGCTCCCAGCAGGAATTTGTGTTTATACCGTCCCATTTGTCTCATCAGATCTGCCCCGCTCTCGTGACTTCCCTCTAACTGCCCACAGACACAGTACTGAGAATCTCAGAGCTAGAAAAACTCTTCCACTGACTCCTAAATTTCAAGGGACATTGTCAGAGGTAGTCACCCTTCACCGCTGACATTGTTCTGGCGTTGCATCACCAGGAGAGCTCCAGACTCCTCAGAGTAGTGCCAAACTCCACAGTACTCTCCTTTTGTGTGAGCGAACTGCTCCGACTACATTTCGACATCTCGCAATCATCAGGCCAATTTGAGGGTGCGACAACATGCATAACAAAATTATCCCAGGGAAAAATGCCTCGTTCATAAATACATAAATTAATCAAGTCTGAAATTTCTATTTTACACTGCAGTGATTTTGCCATTAGACGCAGCAGTAGAACAATTCATGCACGCTGCCATTCTCTGTTCACTTAGCTATGACTAAAGCCAAGGCACCACAGTCGAATTGTGCAACGTGGTATCCGTTTTAATGAATGAGAATTTGCCTTTCTTTTTCTTTCTTTTTTCTATTAGTTCGATCATTCTCTTTTCTTCTTTGTTCTTTTCCCCCATCTTTCTCTCTCTCTTTCTCCATCTCTCCCCCTCTTCTTCTATCTAATACTTTCTCTCCACCCTGGTTGTTGTCCTCACTGCGTCTCCTCTCTTAAATTAGCCCAGTCGAGTGTTTCATTGTTTGTCGCTTGAGTGAGGAGACGTCAGTCAAAGAGACGTGACTCTCCAACACTGATGCCGCCACACTGAAATCTCTTTTCAACTGACAGGATTGTAGAAGTTGGTGAAATAAAGATGGGTAATGTTCTGTCTTATCACTGTCAGATGCTCAGTGTTAGACTTTTTTTTTTTTTTTCTAGAACAACTTAAAACTGTGGGACACCTTGCCTTTTTGGATGCAGGACAGTCCACACCACATAACAAGCTTGATAATAGTTTTGCCCTGAACAGCTGGTTTCATAGTTACACAACTTTTGACACTTGGTATCATGAGCAAACCTGGTGAAGCCTTGCAGTGAACTACATATTTTAGCTTTGAAGAGTCTTGACCGCTGCAGACACATTAAATGATGCCACAGAATACTTTGATAGTTACATGCAGTCAGTGAAAGCAGGGTTTTGCAATAGAGCTTACAAGTCCTGTATACACCAACCTTGTCATTATGTTTCCAGTACACATTTGTCTACCCAGCAATGTGGAGGCATTCCTTACGGCTAGATTTAGTGGACCGGTGTGCAATAGAGCATGGTAGCGGGCTGAGAGGGATGGTAGCTGGATCTACCTCCCGGCTGTGGTGGCTGAGTGGCTGATTTACTCCTCGCTATCCTCCATCTACAAGAACACTCCATCCATGGTGGTGGTAAATCAGATGTAGGCTGCTACGACATATCTACAGAAACAGAGGCTGAACCACGGAGGTAGAAAAAGAAAATGATAAAAGAGCAGAACAGGAAGTTGTGACTGTGAGGCAGTGGCTGCATTTGAATCCATTTAAATAGAACAAAAACTGAGGTTTCCTTCAGCTGTACAGTGGCAGAGGGGGAGAAAGGTTGTGAGACTGTTTTAACATCTCATTTAATAATGTACTATGTCTTGAAATATTGGTTTCAAAACAATAATAATAAATAATAAAAAGCAAGAATAATACCTAGAATATTACCAAAAGCTGAAACAGTCACTGCAACGGCTCTCTGGACAATTCCAACATTTTCACTGAATTCAGCCAATTTTCACTCGTTGCAACTATAAAAGGTGTGAGAACTCATTACATTGGCAATTTCCTTGTTTTCTTTTTTTCAGTCTAAAATCTTTACACCTTTGTTGATTTGGAAACAGGGTTATTGTGTGTGAAAACTGGGAATTATTGAGGCAGATAGCACAAAATTAAAAGGTGCAAATGATGAGTAATGTAAAATAAACAAAAAAGGCAGGGAAAATGGATTAAAAGAGAAAAAGCCAACAAAAGTTTCATTTTTTAAAAATATTTTCTTGCTGTGGTCTTTATCTAGGTATCACTGGTAGCGACTATATCAACGCCAACTACATTGATGGCTACAGGAAGCAGAATGCCTACATCGCCACCCAGGGTCCATTACCAGAGACGTTCGGGGACTTCTGGAGGATGGTGTGGGAACAGAGAGCAGCCACTGTGGTCATGATGACCAGGCTGGAGGAGAAGTCACGGGTAAGTCCACTTAACCAATTTTTGGACTGATGCTGGGCACTGTTTTTGGCAGGTTTTCAAAGCACTATTGAATAAACCTCAAAATAAATCACTGGTTCACAAGACCAACAGCTGCTGAAAATAGCACAGCGTTACAGTAATTTCCCAGTTTCACACCTGAACGTTATTGCTAGGTAATCAGACTTCATTATCTTGGGATGGCTGGCTTCAGAGACGTGTAGAAATTTGAATGGGGTGGTGAAAGCAGCAGGGGAGGGTGATAAAATTGAGTTAACTCAAAGACGGTCTACCTGTTCACATCTGATAAGGTAGGCTACATATCCACTGGGAGTATCTTGGCTTTCGTTTCTCTCCTTATCTGCAGTGAAAACGACAAGCTGTTGCTTGTTCCCTACAGTACTGAGAGCCTAGGAAGTTTTAGCGCGCGGAGTGCACCGTGCTGGAAACTAAAATTAAATCAGATTTATTTTCCTGTGACCAGTGCCTCCCACAACCATCTGTTGATTATGGAAGTTAGAGGGGAAAAAAGTCCCAGAAGGGAGAAATGAGATGTCAGGGTGTGATCACACTAGTCCACTTCTGTTTTTCTTTTACTTTTCATACATTTATGTCCATGGGAAGTGGCCACAAGGTGTGCAGGAAGTGTATTCTTTAGACGTCTTTGAAAGGGACTCAGCTTGGTGTTCATGAGCTGGAACACTTTTCATAGTTGCAAGATTAATTGTAAAAAGGCAACAGCAGCACTTTACAAGCACAAACAATTAAATGAATAACGGAAAATATTTTGAAGAAAATTGCAGCTGGCAAAGTGAATCAGTAGAAAGCACATTGGAACTGTTAAGGAAGCCTTTTAAGTGTTGATGACAGTTGGATATCAGTTCTGTTTCCCCTTAGTGCTAGCTAGTCATTATGAAACAAAGTGCCTGTCGTATGACCCATTTCTCTAAATAATGAGCTGAAAATGCAGGTGAGCGCTACAAAACAGATGTAATATAAAGCCACATGGTGTGTGTGCACCCTTAGGATAGATCTGCAGAGATTGTATTCTTTGCTATCACGTAGTAGACTTGTCTAAATGTCAAAAAGCCAACCATGATGTTTCATCCTGTCAACTCAAACCTGTGTCAACATCAGGCTCACTCACCCCAGGTGTCTCCCCTCATTGTCCCTCCCTCTATCGCATTTCAATTGTTTACCAATCTTCCATCCTGACATGCGCGTTCCACTGCTGTCAAACGTGATCAGCATTCGCGGGCAGTCGAACTTGAGTGTCAGCTTGAGCAGGAAATGGGAGAGAAGGCTGCAGAGCAGCGCATCTCCCTCACTACCTGTCACATCTCATTTGATGTACGCCGACGCGTCACACCCCATATTGAGTGAATCTTTATTAAGTGAGCTGACAGGGGAGGGATGGGGGAAGCAGGTGTTGGGTTTTCAGATATACTGTAGAACCACTGGACAAAAACAGCTTTAAAAAAAAAAACGAGAAATGAAATAGGATAGGGGCATTTTATTCTTACTAAAATATATTTGATGTGAAGATCTGAAAATGATGACACTTAATCAGGCTTTTATTTAGACAGATATTGAATTAAATGAAAAATCCAGCACAAAATGAATCTAGGGGTTAAATAACACGTGTACCGAGTCGACCGTTCTCTGGGATTTGTTTTCATCCTAATCGAATGTGACCAGTTTTAGCGCAAACAGCTAATTAGCTTATAGCACTAGTCATCGGGGCACGGGTAAAGTAAAAAGAAATCACTATTTCTATACCACTAACAAGGCTCAAAATAGCACCACACTTCAACGGTAGCATAATAAGGGTCCCTGCATGTAAACCGAAAAATTGAGAACTTTGTAAGTGTACAGACAGTTTACTAAAAACATAGTTTATAAAGACAATACCGTTCACGTATACATGCAGGTGCCATCTTGGGAAAACTGGTCACGACCAGTCAAACGACGAACGCTGTGTAACTAGTAACCAGTAACATAGCTCAAGCAATGCTCAATGCTTCGGGTTTAGGTGTGTGTGAGTGCATGTTATTATGTGAGAGCGAGCATGTTTCCATTTTTTCTGTACTCCTCCTTTTATGTGCATGGTCTTATTCATCAGTGGAGACACTATTAGAATGTGACACAGATCTGTCTCTCTCTCTCTCACTTCCAGATTAAGTGTGACCAGTACTGGCCCAGTCGTGGCACAGAGACTTATGGTATGACCCAAGTGACCCTCCTGGACACCATAGAATTGGCCACTTTCTGTGTCCGCACTTTCTCCTTGCACAAGGTAGGATTATTTCTCTCTCTCTCTCCTCATACATATGGAAACCACCGCTGTCTTCTCTTTGCTCTTCTGCAGTAACAAACCAGCAAAGACATGCAGAGAATTCTAAAGTGGACAGTTCTTAAGCATGTCTAAGCAATTACAATACAGCCCTTATATTTACTATCAAGTTGGATAACCATGAATAACAATATCTGTATTTAATGTCTGTCCAGTAAACAGTTCATGGGTTACATCTTGTAAAAAATGCATACACAGCATAGGCAACAAAAATGATTGCAAAAAACGGGTGCTGTTTTTCAATTTGACGTAAACGTATATACATAAATAACCCTTCGTCCTCATTGTCCCTCCAGTCCACCCCTTTTACCTTGTTCAGCTCTCTCTCTCCTCAATAGATCATCTGTTTATGTGCGTCTGCCAAATTGGAGCACTTAGGTAAAGTGAGCAAAAGAGAAACTCAATATACATAATTGGCAGACTGCTCTCATGCTCCTATGCCCACACACACACACACACACACACACACACACACACACACACACACACACACACACACACACACACACACACACACACAAATTGAAAAACTGAAACACTCAGGCAGATACAGAGTCTCCACACTGATGAAAAACATTCTTAAGATGAACCATTTGAACATGTAATCTCACATGCACACTCATACCATACAGTTATGGTCACACACAAAACCCAAATATGTAAATTTACATACCTTTGACACACATGCATCAATATGATGCAAAACACAGATACACACCTGCAGACATGAATAACACACATTACTGTGCATGTAAATACATACACTAAGACATAGACAGGAAAAAAAGACTGCAAATTTACATGCAAACTCAATCTCACTCACATTCTCACACACTTCATGGTCATGCAAACACAAGTGTTGAAAAAAGACCTGTGAGAAGACATATGGCGGAGAAGAAACTGCCCATGGAAGGATTAGATATTTCCAAAATGTTCCTCTCAACCAGATAACACCACGCTTAAAGTCACAGCTGACATTTTAGCCTGGTAGTAGTGTCAGCGGAACAGTGAGCACCAGGGCAAACTAGTGACGCTAAAGTTGGCAGCATTTCAGCTGCCATGGTGCTTTAAAGCATGCTGGTAGACATTCAGCTCCATTTACATTCTGCCGCTCTCAGGCCCCATCAAACCTACCGATCGGATTCTTTTTCTATCTATCGTCTCCCTCCTCCTTATAACTGCGGCAATTGCTGTGATTTCTCACTGAGCTGTTTCCACTTTATATCTCTGAGGAAAAAAATGCTGTTTTGAATTTGTGTAAGGTATAAGGTACCAGAAGCTGGCAGTACACACACAAACATACACACACTGTGCATCTACAAAGCAGCCACCATGGCACCTATCCATATGTATGCCTGTCCTGCAGTGAGTTTGAATTGTGTCTACTGATACATTCTTAACAAAAACAAAGACATTTAAATAAAACCAGCAGCCAAGCACCAAAAACATCCATGCATTATGACTCAACTGCAGAAACAGGGAATGTCCAAAAGAAAATAAAGGCAAATAAGATTTAGGTCAGTTTGCTTTTAATTACCACACTCATTTATTCATTTATTCAGCAAGGAAAAAAATTCCCTCTGTCAGGGAAGCAGAAACACCGCATTGAAATGCAAACAGTACCACCATTAGAGGATCTTCTGAGAGGAAAGAGAGAAGAGGAGGACAGAAAGATGCAAGGGAGATTTTTTTTTTTCTCTCTCTTTTTATCATTTTCAAAAACCTTTATCTGGATCCCAGCTTGTATCTTTAATGCGTTGAGCGTAGAGTTTGAGGCAGGAGCTGACAGACGGCTGTGTAATGTGGGGGATTGCTGCATGTATCTGTAGATGTTCTGAGCAGCAGCAGTGTGAGAGCAGGAAGATATAATACCTGTACTCTTCAGTACAGAAATGATCATTCTTATCATATTATGATGACTCCATGTGATCAGCTCCATATGTGTGAAAGGGTTTACCAAAGGAAAATGATGACGATACTGCACCAAAAATCTGTTAAAGTTTGAAACACTTGTCTCCTTTAGAGTTAGCTGTACAAAAGTGGTCGTTCTCAGACTTCAGAGACCAGAGCAGAAATGGTTCATTAATATAGTTTACAATGTGGACTTTATCACAGTTTATTTTACTGATTCAAATTAAAATATTGCCAAATGCACAATTTCTATTTCAATCCACAATACAACCCTATTGTGTATAGTGGACATGTGCATGAGTTGAATAAGCTAATACAGGGGAAGGTAATTTGTGCAAACCAAGACATATCCCCATATACACATGCACATTAGTTTTATCCATGTAGGACATACTAAAGCTTAAAGAGATCTTTGTTTTTAGGCGTAGTGTTTGTACTGTACAGGCCTGAAATTCTGGGCCAGGTGGTCATACACTCATCATACAATTGACACACAACATTTTTGTTTATTTTTTGTTACGACACAAATAAAACCATTTGGGCAGTCACTCCAAACAAAGCTCCACCATTGTATCCAACCTCATTTCTCTGTTCTTTCCAGAATGGCTCTAGTGAGAAGCGGGAGGTTCGTCAGTTTCAGTTCACGGCGTGGCCTGACCACGGAGTACCAGAATACCCGACCCCCTTCCTGGCCTTCCTCCGTAGGGTAAAGACCTGCAACCCGCCTGACGCTGGACCCATCATCGCTCACTGCAGGTCAGTAGCAACATTGTTGTTTGGGTTGGTTAAATACTCTGAGATCCAAAGTGTTTTTTTAACTTACAGTACAGGCCAAAAGTTTGGACACACCTTCTTATTCAATGTGTTTCTTTATTTTCATGACTACTTACATTGTAGATTCTCACTGAAGGCATCAAAACTATGAATGAACACATATGGAATTATGTACTTAACAAAAAAGTGTGAAATAACTGAAAACATGTCTTATATTTTAGATTCTTCAAAGTAGCCACCCTTTGCTTTTTTTGATAACTCTGCAAACCCTTGGTGTTCTCTCAATGAGCTTCATGAGGTAGTCACCTGAAATGGTTTTCACTTCACAGGTGTGCTTTGTCCAGGGTTAATTAGTGGAATTTTTCCCTTATTAATAAAAAGCAAAGGGTGACTACTTTGAAGAATCTAAAATATAAGACATGTTTTCAGTTATTTCACACTTTTTTGTTAAGTACATAATTCCATATGTGTTCATTCATAGTTTTGATGCCTTCAGTGAGAATCTACAATGTAAATAGTCATGGAAATAAAAAGGAAACGCATTGAATGAGAAGGTGTGTCCAAACTTTTGGCCTGTACTATATATGTAACTGGAATATCTGTGCCCAAGTGGGACAGTTTTATGTGCCTCTGTGGTTAGCCTGGTTGAAGCCTTAACCTGTGTGTGTGTGCGCGCACACGCACACACACACACACACACACACACACACACACACACACACACACACACACACGTGCCCATGAGCGAACATAATGGCAGAGCTCCTGTGTGACTGCTTTTATATATTACATAACACGCATTATACAAACACGCTCTCTTTCTTACCAGATCCTCCATCTTTTCTTTTCTCCATTAGTCACATCATTTTTCTTTTTATGGCATCTTTTTTTCTGTGCTTTTATTCTCTCCACCTCGGTCTCTTTTTTTTTTTTGTGAAAAGACTCCCAGTAATCCCTTCCCATCTTTCTTGCTTCTCCCTTTTTTTGCTCCTTAGCCCTTCCTCCTTTTACAAGCGATATTTCTCGAATGGCTTATTCAAATTGAAACCTTCCTTTTTGTCAAGATAAGAAGACTTCAGTGATTCCAAAGCCCTACACAATAGAACTGAAATTTGACAGCTTGCTTCGCTCAGTCTCCATCACTGTCCTCTTGTTGTTCTATCTGTCATTTTTAGTTGCTTCTGTATTCCCTCTCTTGCTTTCGCTATATCCTCTCCCACTCAATTATTTAAAATGCAAGATAACAACAAATCTACAAGCATTACTGGACATACATAATCTTTTAACTCTTTTAATCGTTTTATTTTATATTTCAGGAGTGAGAATAACCATAAATTACACAACCGGCACCCTAAGAGGATAAGACCATAGAAATAAGAGCAAGGAAGAAATATTATTTGTATTAAAGAAACCTTTTACAACATACGCTTTCTCTTTCTTTTCATTCCTTTCCCTCCTCTTGTAGTGCTGGTGTCGGCCGAACAGGTTGCTTCATCGTCATCGACGCCATGCTTGAGCGTATTAAGCACGAGAAGACGGTGGACATTTACGGCCATGTGACGCTGATGCGCTCGCAGCGGAACTACATGGTGCAGACGGAGGACCAGTACAGCTTCATTCACGATGCACTGCTAGAGGCGGTGGCCTGCGGCAACACTGAAGTGGCTGCCCGAAGCCTCTATTCCTACATACAGAAGCTGGCCCAGGTGGAGAGTGGCGAGCATGTCACTGGCATGGAGCTAGAGTTCAAGGTACAGGAAATGGGGCAATTTCCTTTATACCACGATGCCTATTTTTTTAAGTGCATTGCTTTAACTGAAGTGACAGGCAGAACTTAATCTCCATCTCTCTCTTCTTTTCAGTGATAAACCATGTCTGTGTATGACAAGGTGTTTCACATTAACTTGAACTATTTCTGGGGTCTGCATAAAAATTACAGTTGACCCCATTTTCAATTTTGACAAATACAGGTACCAAATAAAACTGCCTATGACAGTTACAAACAACCTGCAAATCCGATCAGGAATAGAAGACGTGTTAGATCAGTGTCTCTGTGAACTTTTCAGTCCTTAGACTTACTAATAACTAAATAATGAAACGCTCAATTTTGTGAGTTCTGTCCCCTTGTCTGCAACCGTAAGACTTTTAAATGAGACTCACTGCTAGCTTTACCTTCCCACAACTTATTTTGGATGCAAATCCAATTTCTTCGCCTTTCATATTTTTTGCTCTTCAGCATTATTTGCAGTGTGCTTAATTGTTGTATGCATTAATGCCTTTTTGATTTATGGTCATACTTTTCTTTGCATTTTCATACTTGAACAAAACATTTATAATAGCAACTGTCTTTCTGGAAAGAAACTGAAACTAAATGGCGAGACTGGGGAACACAAAATGGATGATTACAGTAGCTGATTGGGGGCACTGGGAGAATAATATTTCAGTTGAGTTAAGATGCAGTTTACAGCAAATTTCCAAACTGAGTTAGGCGTTAGACAAGAGGCAGGTTGGATGTTTCTTTCAGCTTGTTGCTCATACAGACATAAATAGAGTGAACAAAGTGTGAACAAACACAGTGAGCTGAGAGAATTTGAGATAAAGACACTTCTCCTTAAGATATAATACCTTTCCGGCCCCAGGTAAGTAGAAAATAGATTTACCTGGCAGCTATTTGTCAGTTTATACTGTAAATATTGAAGCCCTTCACTGTTTGGCCCCAATGTTCATTTTGGAGGAATTTAGAAAAATTCATGATGAAACAGTAGGTGAGGATAAACAGCCAAGCACAGTGTTTACACACATCTCCATTAAAGATTTTAACAATCATCTACTTATAAACTCACCTCAGCTTAAGCGCTCCAGTCAGTTTCTGCTGACCTTGAATTACACACAGGCTCATTCTCAAATCATCCATCATCTTCCCATCGTCATTTACCAACACGGCCCCCTGCCAAGAAACAATAATAGAGCTGGCGTGTTTCAACCGTTTATTTATTTATTTTTTTTACTCACCGCACAACGGTGATAGAATCTCCATCGCCATCTGTAACAAGGATAATGCTGAGCTGGCGTCAAGAGTCGACCGGGGATTAATAACGTCCACGCTACAGTCATGATAGAGAAGAGAGGTGTGCGTGAAGACGGGTGGGGGAGCTAAGTAATTAATACTGGATGATGACAAATGGAGGTGGATGGCAGGGCAAGTGGAGGGAGGAACGTTTGACTAATGAACAAGAGACTACGGTATGCTAACGTGGCACTAAGCAAGAGATTCGACAGAATGCTGCACTATAGGGACGGGTGGGAGGGCATTGTCATCCTCAGGTGGGAAACGGCGTCATACAGAGTTAAGCTGTGACTGGTGGGATTCGCAGGAGTTCAGCAGGGAGAGTGACTTGGAAGAGGGACTTGTCGTGGAGTTGTCAGACTAGTGCTTTCTGCCAGATGTGCATGAATAACCAGCATGTTCAGGGGTAGATTTATGCGCAGAAGACGTTTGTGCACATTACCCACATGCAAGAGAAGTATTTAGCAACATACACTACACAAATCACAACAACAACAAAACAAAAAGAGCTACTGGGATCCATTTCAAATTAGAGTAAATAGCAAAGGAATGATTTGGAATTCAGCAGCAGTTTTTTAATTGGCATCCAAATGCGAACAAGAAGACAAAGATGTTCTTCGGTTTTAAATAAAAAACGATGGTGACAGTTTACAAGAACTTCTTGAGGCGTTGTGTGGTATTGCAGCTGCATCATAAGCATTCCTGAGCATTTATTGTTGTTAGGGTTATGGCTAGGGCAGGTAAGGATTAGGATAATCACACCTTTGTAAGCCCTATGTTGTGACATATAACCCCCAAATGTGATTATCCCTGCTGTAGTGAAACATGCTTAATGTACATCAGCTCTTACCTTCCAACTAAAAAGATGGAGGAACTGGCAACCGTGACCAGGGGTACCCGACAGTAGGTGCTTCCCTGTTGGATGACAGGTTGCCAGGTTTGGCTCCGTTCCCTGCACCCTCTGGGGTGTCTGGTGGTGTAGGTAGGGTCCTCTTTAGTGCTGCCAGGCCACCTCAAGCCTTTCCAGGTGCCTTTGTGAAACACAGATCAAAGGGAGTACAGTAGCAAGGGGTGAAGGGAAGGGAGGAGGGGAAGGGCTGGACCGACTCCAAGTGGCCACTGGCACAGAGGTACTGGTGCTATAGGGGAATTAGAGGGAAAGAGAGCTCTAATGGGAAATAGAGGGAAATGGTTAGTTAGGCCCTGTTCACACTGAGATTCAAGGAGCTTGAAAAGGGCCCCAGACAATCTGATTAGGGTGTCCTCCATTTGCAGGCAAACGCTAACAAGCAAGCAAGCAAACACACACACACACACACGCACATAAATGCTTTGTTGAGACATTGGAGCCAAGAGCAGGCGACTTCCTGACCCACAAACTCCCACTATTACAATGATGATGTAGCAGCACAGCTTTTCAGTTTGATCATTATGCAGTGTGCGTTTGTCTTTCTGAACACCACCGTGTGAGTCTACATTTTATGCACACATACCACACTGCCATTATCAAAGGCACTTGTGACCCACTTTTGCGACGAGTTTTCAGTTTCTTACAGACTTGATCCAGAGGCTTGTTAGCCTGGATGTGTGACATATTTTCCATCGTTGCATCTGACCCTGCAGGACCCCGCAAGTTGCAAATAGGGGACAACGTTTTTGAATTGTTTCCCAGGATAAATATATTCTCGATAAACAACGTCTCTTTGAAGCTGTGTCATCATTGGCAAAGCGGATTAGATTGGGTTTGCTTTATTACTTTCTGTCATTGATATACTACTCTGTTTAACTGTCCTCCCCAACATTCCTCCTTTTATCACCCTCTCCTGGTCTTCCATCTTCTCTCTCTTTTCTTTTCATGTCTCTTCTTTCCTGTTTCCAACTACTGTGCCTTTTGCCAATTCATTCCCTGTTCCCCTCACCACTGTACTTTCTTTTCATCATCTTTTCATCTTCTCATACCTCCATACCTTTAAAAAAATTTTTTAAACTCACTCTATTTCTGTGCATTCCTTCCCCCCCATTCCTCCATCTATCCCTCCATTTTTACCCTCCAGCGCTTGGCCAACTCCAAAGCCCACACGTCGCGCTTCATCAGTGCCAACCTTCCCTGCAACAAGTTCAAGAATCGGCTGGTCAACATCATGCCCTACGAGACCACGCGCGTCTGCCTGCAGCCAATAAGAGGCCTGGAGGGATCTGACTACATCAATTCCAGCTTCATTGATGGATACAGGTAGGAAGAGGGGTGAAATGGCGGGAAATATGCAATTCAAGACATACAATTAAAATGTTGCCTCTCTGAGAATCTCAACTTAAAGATACATTTGTGTAGAGAAGGTACAGCAGATAAGGGAAATACTGATTTGATTTAGATGTGAAAGGAAGATACCTATTCAAACTGCAAATGTACACACATTGCTTTTGTTTTCTTCACGATCCCAAGATAACGTATTACTCATTAAAAGCTATCACTCAGCCATTTTGGTAAGAATATATCAAGTATCAGTGTTGTTCCCATTATGTATTCCCATAGCCTTTTGTGTAAACAAAAAATGTTAAAGACCTACCTTTTTAAGAAAGCTTTTAATCTTTAAGTCTTCATAGTACTGCATTGCCATAAAAACCCTCCCAACACACTTTTTTTACTGCCTTTCTGACGTTTCTTAGCACTTTTAAGATGTCAATTTTGTTAAAAGTATTTCTATGAAACTAAATGTATCCTATTGTATTTTCTTCTTTTATGCCCTCTTAAACATGTAAGATGTCCTTGTGTATCTAGAAAGGCGTCCGCCAAATAAAATGTATTATTATTATTATTATAAATGGTTTTAATATGGTTCTACAGGCAACAGAAGGCCTATATCGCCACGCAGGGCCCTCTGGCAGAGACTACAGAAGACTTCTGGAGAATGCTCTGGGAGAACAACTCTACTATTGTAGTCATGTTGACCAAACTGAGAGAGATGGGACGGGTAAGTCATACTGTAAACAAACATGGACACAAACATAAGATTGGGGTTATTTCTTAATCTTTATTTGTGGAAGAGTAAAAAAAAAAATTATCAAAATATAAATAACAAAGGGTTTGTCTACCCATTTGCTCAAACAGGAAAAGTGTCACCAGTACTGGCCGGCGGAGCGCTCTGCCAGGTACCAGTACTTTGTGGTTGATCCCATGGCGGAGTACAACATGCCCCAGTACATCCTCCGAGAGTTCAAGGTCACAGATGCCAGGGTAAGACATACCTGGGAGTGTTGGATATGCATTGATAAGGTTGCGGGGCGGGGAAAAGCAACAAATGTAGGCCAACAAAATCATACAGTTTTTAAAAAACAGTAATTACAGCATTTTGTTCATAAAAAGTTGGGGAGTTACACATAAAAATGAGGTGAAAACAATGTGTTGCTGGGTAAATTATGTTGTTTAGTTGTGTAGACATAACCAGTGAAAGACTTAAAAGAATTCAAGAGCAATGTGCTCTTTATAGATTCTCTAATTTTATACTGGCATTCAATAGCAATACCGGACCAGTGTGTTGTTCATGAATATTCACCTCAAAAGGCCAGAATGCAATGCAGTACCAATTTCTGCTGCAATTTCCACAATTGCACTGGCAACCCATCCTTCACTGGAGTGTGGGAAATGTAGGAGGCTAAGCAGGTTAATGAAAAGTAGGTCACATGCACATCACCATCACATCAAGTATTTTTTTCCTCAAAAGTTCCTAAAATAATTCTGATATTATAATTTGACTGTAGTTCAATGGGTTTCCTTCAAAAAAAGATATCATGATGACTTAATGTTAACTTCATTCACATTTTAATGAGAGTTCACACCTGAACTATTTACATCCTGTTGAGTAGGTTTTACTACCCCTACTGTAGTTATCTTTTTTACCTCAGGATTTCTTTTTTGGGTCCAATTAGGTCGAACAGTTTGAAGCAGCAGAACTGTAGCGCAGAAATAGAACTGCTTCCTCTCTTTGCCAAACAGGCTGACATATCCAAAGATTTCCCAGGCGGTGTGGCAGCTAGTTAGCAGTCACCCTGTTAGTATTAAAAAAATTAATACATTATATCTCTGCACACACACGCATACACTTATACACAAATAGACTATACTATCCACAGTGTGGAAATCGGACATGAATGCTTTTTTAGCTGGAATGCCATCACCCCACACACACAAACATGGACTTTCTTCTTTATACATAATTTTGTGCAGTGTGCAAAATTGGTCCCATATTATACAAATTTTCAGGTTCATACTAGTATTTGGGGTTTCTACTAGAACATGTTTACATGCCTTGAATTTAAAAAAAAAAAAAAAAACATTATTTTTTTCATACTGTCTGTCTGAATATAACTGTATTCACCCTCTGTCTGAAACGCTTTATTTTAGCCCCTGTCTCTTTAAGCCCCCCTCACAAAAAAGCCCGGTATGCTCTGATTGGTCAATTTTTCCCGGACTTTCGTTTCTGCTCTATCTGTGTCGTTGCAGCCGGGGAATATGGAGGAAATATTTATTCATAATTCAAATTGAAAGTCCAAAGAGAAAACGAAGCGAGATGGGTAGCTCTGCTTACGTGTGTTTGTGTGTCGTCAGATCTCGAGGACGCACACACACACACAATCTCAACTGGATAGTCATCGTCCGAACTGCGACCTCTCCTTTTTCTTTCTCTCACTTTTTTCTCCGAGTGGTGCGCGCGGTGTGAGGTGTGTGTCCGCGCAATTCTCCAACATGTAGCCTACTCACAACAATCACTTCTGATTGACGGCCTTTTGTACAGCCCGTGTAGGCTACTTTTTCAGACTTCCAGCTAACTAACTAAATAGCAGATGGAAATTATAAAAAAGCAATCGATTCTATAATCTAGATCGGGAGTTTGCCGTAGTAGCAGCAGCAAACAACTGCGAACTTTTTACAATTTTCATCTGCTATTCCACCACTAAATTCACTATTGAGACTTTTTTATGCGATAAATTAACTGTGTAGAGTTTGAATATGGGCAGTTTTACAAACGTTGATGGCCAACTCCACATTTTCTCCGATGTCGTCAGAAGCTTCAGTCTGACGGGACAGCCAGCTGGTGGCGGCCGGGATCGCCTCACTGCTGGCCGGCCAGTGATGCTCACAGACACCGCTGTTAGCTGGAAGTCTGAAAAAGTGCACGTGCTGTACAAAAGGCCGTCAATCAGGAGTGATTGTTGTGAGTAGGCTACATGTTGGAGAATAGCGCGGACACGCACCTCACACCGCGCGCACCACCCGAGAAAAAATGAAAAGAGAAAAGTAGAAAGAACGCAGTTCGGACGATGACTATCCAGTTGAGATTTTGTGTGTGCGTCCTCGAGACGAACAAAAACACACAAAACGCCCACAAGCTTACGCTACCCGCCCATGTTTCTACTGTTGCTTAATTAAATATTTAAAACATCAAAAGAGAGAAGTTGTCTGAGTCGTGTTTTAAACGGACACACCTGGGGCGAAGTTGGGAACCAGAATCAGCTTTAAATACAGTCCTAATCTAGTCCTCACTAACACGGGTCCAATTATAGTAACTACATGAAAACTTCACTGTTGTTGCATGAAATGTCGTTTGTGTTTAACCTACATCATGATTTTCTATCATGTGAAACAAGATGCCAAGCCTAGTGGTGAAGCTGCAGACAGACGCTTAACAGTGTGCTCCTCAGCAGTCTGCTCCCCCTGCTGTTCATAAGGTGCCTCTGCACCCCTTTCGTTTCAGACCCTCCCACCAGCCTTTGGGCCACGCCTCCTCATTTACATTGACATGTGTCAAGTCCAAACGAAAAGGCAATGTTAAATGGAAATTCAAAAGCCAAATATTAAATCCAAATGAAAATCCAATGTTAAATTGAAATTCAAAAGCCAAATATTAAATGAAAATTAAAAGCCAATGTTAAATTGAAATTCAAAAGCCAAATATTAAATGAAAATTAAAAGCCAATGTTAAATTGAAATTCAAAAGCCAAATATTAAATTCAAAAGCCAAAGCCAAATGGAAAATAAAAAAAATAATAATAATATTTTTGAGTTGATCTCGCTTCGTTTTCTCTTTGGACTTTCAATTTGAATTATGAATAAATATTTCCTCCATAGGGGAAGGACAATAATAGCACTGTAGCAGCACTTTCTACCTAGTTTCTAGTTGGAACATTACAGCCGTTTGGAAGTCCTGATGGCTCATTTAAAGGCACTGTTTCGGAATACACCGTGTGCAATTTCTCTATGGATTGAGCATTTTGATACTTTAACAATATTCAAATAACACCTCGACTTGCTTTATAATTAAAAAAAGACATGGCATCTCACTTTCTACAATATGGGACCTTTAACGGGCTCAAACACAGACAGACACACACACTCACAAATATGTACACAGGCTTACCTTATGTTACATACCCATCTCTATGCTGATTTGCTATTCTCAGGACAAATATACACACTCTTGCATACATACAAACACACCTTTGAATTTTTTATATATTTAGTTTTTTAACACACAAGGACACATACATTCAGCAAACAGGTATTTACAGCTTGTATGTTTCAACCCCTCCATGAACACTCTAACACACTCATACATTTTGTCTAATGCACGCTCCAGTGTTGGTGTCTTTCAAAAGATTTTTAAAGGAGGCTAAATCATCAAAGCAGCCAATAGACAGTCAAAGCTTTTCATGAAACAAAACAGAGAAGATTATACTAGAGATATGGTATATTGAGGTGTAAGTGAAGGTTAGGTTGATGTAAATTGTTAAGAAGCACTGTATGTGTAGCTGTGTGTTGTAGGTTTTTAACCCTATATTTTTGATTGTCTATGCATGCGAGAGTGTGTGTGTGTACACTGGGTTTGACCTCACATACCATAGATCACGTAAATGTATATGCATGCTTATGAGTTTGTATATGTATGACTAAGAGTGTGTGTGTGTGTGTGTGTTCACGTTACGTTGCACGCCTCTGCGCAGTAATAGCATAGACTCCACGCCTCAACACTCACATCTAGCGAGCCAGTCACGTATTTAATCACACAATTTGACATGCCGCGTGGGCCCTCAGGTTGTGTGTAAAATTTTCCTTTCTTTTTTCTTCTTCTCTCCTCTCTTTCGTCAGCGTGCTTGGTTTATTGTGTTGTTGTCTTTGCCCCTCTTCTACTTTTAATCCCCCCGCTGAGGCAAAAATGTTTTTGAGATGAAAAACAAAGGCAACGAAAGAAAGGAAACATGCGATGCGTCATAAAACAAGGAAAGACACGGCATGTTGTACAAAGAAAGCACATGGCGCTTAACTTATTAGAATCCAAATCACTGTATTTGTCAAGTGCAATAAATGTAAGTTTGTACAAAAATAAATCTTGGCAAAATTGGTACAGAAATATATCAACAGCTAAGATAGCAACACGGTGCATACTGCCGCACGGGACGGCAGGACCTTGCTATAGAGCACAAAGATTCAATAGACAGATTATGTAGCTCCTTTGAAATATAGTAGCTGCAGATGTCGTAAATTCAGCTTTAAGTCAGCATCTGCATTGAGCATGCTAGCATTAGAGGGGGATGGTTACAATTAGAATAAATTATTGAATGAGAACTTAGCATGAGAACTCATGACAACATCCATGATGAATATGGAGCATAAGGCACTTTTACCCAATATAACAGGAGCTCTTTAGGAAAACTATTGTGAATTTTACGAGGTATTTTAATAATTTTTTACGGTGACTGATTAAATTACTATATAAAGTTTTTGTAGTGTTCCCTGTGTAACATGAACTATGCTGACATGATACTATTTTAATCCCCAATCATCCATTGTGTAAGTGCTTGCTGGACTGGATGATACCTTGAAACCAGAGAAAAAGCTATTAGTTAGCTATTTTTACCCAGCAGCCAGTGTCATTCTTCAGAAAAGAAGAGCTCCTCCATTCACATGATGGTTACCTGACAAAACATCTACTTGGACTGAATTTATATAGTGCTTTTCTAACGACTACTCAAGAAGCTTTTTACATCATACAGGAACCATTCATGCACATTCCTACACTGTGGCCAAGGCTGCCATACAAGGTGCCACCTGCTCATCAGACAAACATTTACACACATTTACACTCCAATAGCGCAGCATCGGGAGCAATTCGTGGTTCAGTGTCTTTCCCAAGGGTTCTTCGGCATTCGACTGCAGGGCCATGGATCTAATCACCAACCTTGCAATTGGTAGACGACTGGAGGAGACAAACTGCTATAACGAAGTAATGCCACCATAAGCGTATGCAGTCCTTTTTTGCATGTTTTTATGTCCTATGTCTAAAATCAGAGGCAGTGTGGACAGTTGCTTTCAGTAAGCCCCTTATATCGAGTTTACAGAATTTTAGCCATGATTTTAAAGATCGCCGAGGAAAAAGAAGAAGAAAAAAAACAGCTTAGAGGCAAATTGGCACCTGCTCCTGTGAGCGATGACAGCAGCGACGACTTAAAACCAATGAGAGCTTAAGGTACGGGGTAATATCAGGAGGAGCAGTCATAAAACCTGAAACAGAAAATCAGTTAGCATGGCTTTGAGAAAGGTTCATCGGTGTGCTTCTTGCAGACATCCATTTATGGAAGAAAGAACTCCTGTTCACACATGGTCTTGTGTCTTTTCCCATATCACTTCTCGCATGTTTTGTTGTTCATAAATGTAATTTGTTTATAATTATTAAGCTACTTAAACAAGTGCAGAAAATGTGCTGTGGATGCAAGATAATACTGTTTTCCAAACAAGGTTTTACCTGTTCTTTCATATTGCATTGATTCTGTAACAATTTAGACAAAAATCACTCTAAACCTAACCAAATATTAAAGTGTGTAATTCTACACCATCTAACAATCAACAAAAAGGACAAATCGATCATAGTTTACTCGTCAAATGAGTATTAATCAAAGTGTGCCTTTGCAATGTGAACAAATGGGAAGAGTGTGTGAGAATGACACATCATGTCTAATCGAAGTCTGTTGCTCAGAGAAGTGAGAAACAGCTGGAGAAATGAACACCTGGTTGTCTTAATTGCTGGTAGCATCAAGCCCGTCTCAAAATGCAAAATTGCTTTACTCTGCTCATTTTCTTGAGAAATGTATTCTCTCAGAGACCACTTGAAAATAACTTTGTTTACAAGGACACAAGTATTGACTCAGCATTCTCAGACTGAATGATCAGCTCTCTCAAAATAAAGCAGATCAATTAACTTGTCCTAGTGTGATGACACCTGATTGTAAAAAAAGAAATAAATGAACATTGTTTACATTAGAAGCATGTCCAAGTGCACCACTAACACAAGATTATAAGAATCAATATAAGATTAAATTGTTAACATTGACATTTTGTCTAGCAGGCTTGTCGGCTTGTCAGGGTTTTTGTTTTCAATTTTCATCGTCCAATCCCACCTGCTGCTCCGTTAGTCCTCCGTTCTTACTTCTTACCTCCATCTATCAGGTCGCTCTATCGATCAGAATTGCAGGATTATCCTATTCAACATGGTGTCTGGGAGAAGGTGCTTGTCATGGCAGATACACTATTGATTAGCTTTAACTAGGACCTACTTGTGCATCTCACACACACACACAAAAACACAGCGGGAGAAAATAGAGACAATTAGGTTGGAGGTAGAGGAGCAGGGGGGGAGAGGAGAGGACACACTGTCCCTCTGTTGTGAGATGTGTGTGTCATTGTACATGTATTCATCTCTGCTGTGTTGCCTTTGATCAAATCATCAACAAATACTATTTCATTTTTTAGGGTGAGATGTTACTGCCTAATAGACCTTTTATCAATGTTGCATCATCTTCATGATCTTAAAATGATCCAAAGAGTGTAAAAAACATGAACAACGATCCTCTCACAGACCATTGCCTTAGCTTTCTTTCCTCTACTCACTCTTTGCATATGCCTTGTCTCCTTTCGTTTCTATGCCTCCTCTCGCTTCTTTACATAATCTACAATCCTCCATCTTCTGTCCTCATGTTCTTTTCTCTGTATTTGCAGGATGGTCAGTCCAGGACAGTAAGGCAGTTCCAGTTTACTGATTGGCCGGAGCAAGGCGTGCCCAAATCCGGGGAGGGATTTATTGATTTCATCGGCCAGGTGCATAAAACCAAGGAGCAGTTTGGACAGGACGGACCAATCTCTGTCCACTGCAGGTAAGCAGTCTGATTATAACCAGTCTGCATCATATTTTCCGGCTGCACAGCATTAAAGCTCGAAGATCCAAAATGCATGACACTTTTTCTTAGGTAGTTTTTTTTTTTTTTTAAGGGGGGAGGGTTGACGTAGTTCCAGGCTCTGCAACTTGTTCGCAACTTTCCTACTTGAAAGAGATATAAGGCTTTAAGTATCAAGACAGGATTAAATCAATTCTTAAGGTGGTTGTTGTTTTGGCAGCACAGCACCTCCTGCGGTGCAGCTCTAGCAGCATCATCAGATATGATCCCTCCACACCTTTTTGCCACCGCCGTACACAACCTATGCACCTCCACAGGCCCATCTCCTTCATAATTGATAAGGCTGAGATGCGGCTTGGCATTTACAAAGAGGAGGCACATGAAATGATACGGCCATTCTGTTTGGTTTTTATGATGGCTCCGTGATGCATTTTTATCACCTTGGGTGTAGCTTCCAAGGTAATCCTCATCATTAACTTGAAATGCTGGACACAGGTAGAAACCGTTATTTGGTAATAGTGGTCAACACCAAGGCCTCTGGTTTTTCTCTTTTAATGATAGACCTTGAGAGGGATCCACCAAAATGAGTTGTTACCTTTTGTGACCGGACAGAGGGGATCTTTGATAGGCAGTTTTTTTTAGTCAATAAATGTGTTAATTCCTTTAACAAAGGCACTGATTTTGTGTTGTTGTTTTCATGGTGTTGTTTACAATGAACCCCCCCCCTGGGAGTTGTAAGATGTCAGGGAAGCTGAGTTATTCCTCCCTTCTATGAGTCCTAAGAGTTATTGGAGATAGAGCGAAAGGATCGGTTATTGCAGGAGGAATTGCAGGACTGGAGTATTTAAACTGGATTGCAAGAGTCACAGAACTATGTTGTATTCAGCTGTCAAATGCACAATTAAAGGCATCCTTGACCCGTCTCAGTGAACTCAGTTAGATTTTTCAAGCACAAAAAGAGGATTAACACAGAACGTCTGCAACCTACAGTGTAATAAATCATTTTATACCATGGTCTGGGTGAATACTCAATTCTGATTGGCTGCAGCGTGCCCATAAATAAGTGATGTAGGACACCTACTAAAGGAGTTCCGGTGAAACTGACTGTTTACTGTTCTAAATGAATGCGCTACATTAAATCAAAAAGGAAATGTGGATCTGTTATTTCCATAGACAGTATATAATGGACCAACAGACCCGTTGCTCTGGACGGAGACCAGTGAAGGCTATTAGAAGCACTTTTCCGGTGATCGCTGAGCGTTACTGCGCAGCCTCCAACTGAGAGAGAAAACGTAAATGTGACGTGAGCAACCTGTCTGAAAGTTGTTAAGTCTTCTGGTAGCTGTGCAAAGAGAAATCTCAATCATTCCGAATCTTGCAGAGGCGGAGAGCGTAGGTATATGTAAGGAGATAACATAGGCACCGGCTAATTATTGCTAACTAACATGCTAGTTAACATTAGTAATAAAACCTAAACAGCTAACATAAGTCGAAACTGCCTGTGAGCTTCTCCATAGACAGTATATAATGGACCAACAGACCCCGTTGCTCTGGACGGAGACCAGTGAAGGCTATTAGAAGCACTTTTCCAGTGATGGCCAGCTTTACTGCGCAGCCTCCAACTGAGAGAATGTGACGTGAGCAACATGTCTGAAAGTTGGAAGTCTTCTGGTAGCTGCGCCAAGAGAAATCTCAATCATTCCCAATCTTACAGAGACAGAGAGTGTAGGTATATGTAAGGAGATAACATAGGCACAGGCTAATTATTGCTAACGAAAATGCTAGTTAACATTAGTAATTAAACCTAAACAGCTCATATAAGCCAAACTGCCTGCAAGCTTATCCTGTACTATACGGTAATTCCTCTACTATGTGACACAATCGTTAGCCTATTTTTACAAAAACGTCTGCTACGGAGCCATAACGTGAGGTACAAGGTAATGGAGACTTTTATACATTGTCGTGTTTCTTTAGAAATAAACAACGGAAAAATAGAGTCTTTAAACGCTTCAGATGTAAAGTTATTCGCAGTCAAGTGACGTAAAAAAAAAATGGCGGTCAGCGGAATGCTAACAGGAGGTGATGGCCAGGTAGCAACAAAATGGCGCCATAGATGGCTCGAGTTCTGAAGCGAAGCTTACCCCCTTGAGCTTCTCCTGTACTATACGTAATTCCTCTACTATGCGACAGTAAGTCGCTTGGTTATGACACAATCGTTAGCCTATTTTTATAAAATGTCTGCTACAGAGCCATAATGTGAGATACAAGGTAATGGAGCCTTTTATACATTGTTGTGTTTCTTTAGAAATAAACAATGGACAAATAGAGTCTTTAAACACTTCAGATGTGAAGTTATCGCTGTCGAAGTGACGTCAAAATGAATGGCAGTCAGTGGAATGCTAACGGGAGGTGATCGCTTTGTAACATCAAAATGGCGCCATAGGAGGTTTCGAGTTCTGAAGCGAAGCTTACCCCCTTGGTTATTTCCAATTCGTCCTCTGAACACCACAGGATGGCGCTAAAACACAAGCTGCAAGAATTAAGTTATACTTCCCCTCTGGACTGACTTAGTTTCACAGCGAATAACGTTATCTCACATCCCATTCGCTGTTCAGGTCGCTACTTCAGGCTGCGGCCGACAGTAACGTTGCATCGCGGATAAAATTATTCGTAAAAGTCGTTATATTGTTTTGGGGACAATGACATGGTTGTATAGCTAGCTTGTCTTGTTGTTCAACATACTGTCAAATTATTTTTACTGGTTGCCAACTGTACACAATGTTATTGACTTTGGATCTTGCTAGCATAGCGTTAGCTTTCTGGCTCGTAGGCTAATCTGAAGGGTTCTGTCCCTACCCGATGTGAGTCGAGTGCAGATGTGAGTTGCGCATGTGTCACTTTGCGGCAAGTAACCCACAAGTACCTGCTAACAAGAGACTTCTGTAATGTCAATACAATAAAAATGGACCTACATAACGAAGTTCGTTCACTGCTGGCTACAAGTTAGCAATCAAACACAACAAAGGCTGTCACTTGAATGGCGTTTTGAGCTAACGTTTTTGAAATGATTTCCATCTTCTGTTATTGTTTGTAATGAGAAAAGTTTGTTATGCCGTAAACCGTTAAAATCTGAGCATGCGCAACTCACATCTGCACTCGACTCACATCGGGTAGTGACAGGTTCTACGAGCTGAGCGGAGTATAAATATCTCCCATTGCTAAGGGAGGCAAGTCATATCTAAGGTCTTTCCTATTTCCTGGAGGAGTGAACAACATTTGCATTGCATAAGAACCTTATAGGATGGGAATGATTGTTCCAGGTATTATTCCAACCCTCAGGCGTAACCAGGGAAACAGAGTTATTGTTTGGATAAACTTTAGATTTCAATTGTAAAGCAAATTAAAATATAAACCAATATTTTAAAAATATGTAATTTGGCAAGTGATCATGGTATAAGCAGGGTGTCCATTGTCAGGTATTAATGGACTTCAGCTGCGCCACGGACGGTTCACGCCTCACCGTCGTCCATTAATACCTGACAATGGACACCTCTTCGGGCATTAACCCTTACAGAATTGTGTGCTGTTAATCAGGTACTTAAGTCACCTGCAGTCCTTTTCAATACTTAGCGGTAATTTTGTACTTTTTAACAAGTTATTTTTTCAAGAGTAGGTGTCACTTTGTCTGAAAGCAGATATTTAATTTTGAAAAGAAAGTTTCTCCTGCATAGTGAAAAAAGAAGAAGAATTAAGCTTCTGTTGGTTTCTTTGTCTGTCATTACCATAGCCACCTCCTCTTCCTCCCTTCCTTTTCCTTCAGGCTTTTCATCTCCGAGTGGAGAGCTTATGCCTTCCTTTTCTCGTACTCTTTCGTCTTCTGTCACTGGCCTTCCCCGTCTGTCATCGCTCTGTCTGTTTCTTAATCCCTTTTTTTTTTTTTTTTTTTTTTTTTTTTTTTCTTCTCTCTTTTCCTCTCCATCCATCCATCCATTCTCCCGGCCCTCCTTTATTCCACTCCCACCCTCTTTTCTTCTTCCTCCTCCTCTCCCCTCCTCAGCCACTATCTAATAGACCCACATGCTTTTTGTCATTAATTGCCTGATTACTTCCTGTGAATGGGGACACCAAATCCTCTCAGTCTGCAGCGGCTCTGTGAGCCTTCAGATTTGGAGAGTCGATCTTCCCGGACAGAGGGAGAGAGAGAGAGAGAGAGGAGCTCTGAGTGAGTTTAAGAGTCCATGTGACAAGCTGTGACCAACTCCCAGGAAGAGGCTTTGGGCGGGCTGAGAGATACTGCAGCGTGGGGGTTGGTAGTGGGTGGGTGTATATGTGTTTGGGGTGGTCGTATGTTCTGCATGGTTAGGCTCAATAACTACTATGTTCGATATCATTTAAATTTATTGTCAAATATTACAAGTCATCTTTTGTCCTGCTTCTAGCTTTGTACCCAACAGATACACACTTGTAGGCAAACACACACACACACAAACCAAAAGTGTCTGCTAGCAGCCCTTGCTTCCATTCTTCACTCAACAAAATAGCATCAGAGGCTGGAAGAAGCCCAAATAAATCTGTTGTCATATCAATTATTGTTCCATTGGTGAAGTGGAAGTCATTTCACAGCAAAGCAGCTTAGAGAGGCAGCTCTCAAGTATTTCAGGATCTGAGTTAAGACTCAGTATTTCTGGAGAGCAGCAGCAGGCTGAGCTTCTCGACACATGGGAGGGGCTTAATGAGACAAAATGTTGGCCTGGTTGTTTGTGTGCCTGATTTGGAGTGCATCTCTCTGTCCTTGAGGCCTCATTTTGTGTTTGAAGAGAATGTTGGGGCACATCAAAGTGGATTCACACATGCAGATTGCGTCCTTGCCATCGCCAACGTTGCGTTACCCTGCCACAGGATTTCTGGCTATCAAAGGCTTTCGAACGGTTGACACCTTCAGGCAGTCAGAGAGCTGCAAATGTGCAAAGTTGGCCAGTACAGCTTTACAACTATATCCTGTTGTAGATATGGCATGCATTTTAGAGAAAATTTAGGTTTGACATTGTTTAAAGATTAGTGTTATTTTACAGGTCTTGGTTAGACTAATGTAGAGTAATAAAGTAACAAAGTACATGCATGGTATGGGACAAGAAAAGAAGAAAAATGTCCTTAGCCCAAATCAAGATTCACAATTAGCCAAGACATATTTACTACATTCTTATTAATTCACTTTGTCGTTATGTGTTTCTAGTGCCGGTGTGGGCAGGACCGGAGTCTTCATCACCCTTAGCATCGTCCTGGAGCGAATGCGTTATGAAGGCGTGGTTGATATCTTCCAAACAGTGAAGATGCTCCGGACCCAGAGGCCAGCCATGGTCCAGACTGAGGTCAGGATACACACAAAAACATACACTACATCTTACACAAATTACACAATTGTACTATAGTATTTTGTAGTTTGAAGGTTAGTTAAACTTGACTCAAAAATTAATATAAAATTATTTATATTATATACAGTAGTTGTTTTAATATGTGTGAGGACATAGTCTGCCTCAACAAGTACTGTAATTTGCTTTAATTTTAAATTCTCTGAAATTTGTTATCTCATTATCATTGCAAACTCTTTAAACTACTGGTGAGATTTAGTTCTGATGATTTTTTTCTCCTCCATTTGTGTGTTTCTTCCCTACAGGATGAATACCAATTCTGCTATCATGCAGCTCTGGAGTACTTAGGAAGCTTTGATCACTATGCAACGTAAAAAAGCCATCTCTTACCCCCAGAGTCCTGTCGTTCCCCCCCTCCCCCCCCCCAACAGTCTCCGGAGCCATAGAAACTTTAAAATTTTAAAAACGAAGACAGCAGACGACAATAACACCATCACTAATTCAGACACACCAAACAGGATCCTACTGTAGATTTTAAAACAACGCCCAACCAACTTGTTGAGAAAAATTCCAATTCGACCAAGAGACCCTTCGTGAGGAAACGAGGAAAATTGCCCATCATCAAAGAAAAAGAAAATCCTCATCGGCAGAGGAACCAGACGCTGTGGCTCAGGCTGTGGGGCGGGAATCGATCAAAGTGTCAGACTGCTTACCTTACCTCAAGTGTTTCAATGTGGAGGACATTGTAAACATTCGTGGACATTTCTCTTCTCAAAAATATCTTTGTGATACAACGGTAACAAGCAACAGTTAATGAAGGAGAAGGCAACAACAAAAATCAATGAGAGGCAGATGGATGTAGCCGAGACGGGGTGACTTCCTTTTGTTTTTGTTTTATATGCCTGGGTGTAAACGGGGGGGGGTGGGGGGTGGTTCAAGTATTTCTATCAATAAATTTGGTGAGTGATATCCAGAGAAATGACCAAACTGTGGTTGCCTGTGTGAACACACATGGTTTTCCCCAACCTCTGGTAAATCCAAAAAAAAAAAGTGGAAACATAACTAGCACGAGAACACTAGCATCAAGTAAACCTTGAGTTGTTTTTTTTTACACTGTCCCACTAATGATATGCCTAATTTGTGCGGAAGAACACTCAACTACTAAAGTACACATCACACAACTGCCTGTTCTCAAGCGCTAAGAGCTTAGACAAGGCATTGTCAGTGGTTGTGGGGAAGAAAGCAGCAACACATTTAGTTTCATGAATTGTGAACTTGTGTAAAATCAGTATCCCAAGCCAGGTGATGTTGAAAAGTACCACAGTGTATTTAAGAAGTGCCCCAGGAGGCTCGTGTCTCAGTCACCAGAGAAATCGGAGGAAAACCTTGGCTGTTGCAAGAAGCTGCGGGTGGTCAAGGTGGGAGAAATGGCAACCGTGTCCCATGTTTTTTACAATCACTCCTCTATTTGGAACCATTGCATCGTGGGGCTTCGGTGTTAACATCCACCATTTTGAACAAGAGATAAACCTGGTGGGCGAGAAGCTTTGGAACAAACGGAACAACCATGCAAGGATTGCCGCAGAGTCGGAGCTTTCTTTGTGTACAGTGACCAACGTTCATCATCATTGTTTCAGACTTGTCTTATAAGGAATTATCTCTTTTTTTTTTTCTTTTCTTTTTTTCGTCAAAACCAAACATGCTGCTTATCTCGTGTATGCTGTAAGTGTGTGACTGTTATGGGAGAGGAAACTGACGAACAAAAGATGCCAGCTCTGCTATCCACTCGCGCCAAGGCAGGCATGACTGAAAGCGCATTCACATGACAACATCGTCCACCGGTCTTTTTTACATCTCTTTTTTTCCAGCCTCTTCTATAATCATCTATTTTATTGTATAAGACACTCAAGAGTGGCTGAGGCCTGTTGCAGTTACAAAGCTGTATGTTTATGTGGTTGGAAAAATTGGCCTTTAGTTCAACTGTATGTGTGTTTGGTAAGAGGTGGATAAACAAAGTAGGCTAGTTGCTTTGGGTTTTTTTCCCCTCCGTTTTAGAGATGATGTCACCATGGGTGACACCGCCAGACCAGGCAGCCATGTTGGATATCAATGCCATGATGTGATAATGAAATTCTTCGGTACAAGTTACTTGCACATGCCTAAGGAAAAAAGAAACAAAACTTGAAACAAATACCCCCAAAACAACTGCAGGTCAGATTTGACGCACTAAAGTATATGTGTCTGAAAAATCAAGCTTTTGAAATCTTGAGATCAGTCCTTTGGTACAGATTTGTGTGCAGATTCTGTGGAGGTTTCCAAAGGGTGTGCATAAAAACCAGAGTGATTGACAGAACTGTGTGTAATCTTTTCTTATTTCCAAAAAAGCCTTATTGTTATTGTAACATTATGAAAACATTACTGTTGTATTATGAGGACTTATTTTACATTACATAGTTTACTTTTTATTTTAGTTTTGGTTTAGTTTTTTAACAGAGATGTTGTATCACATTTTTTAAATTAGCAGGAAAAGAGAAATGCTTATTTGTTCATATTACGTTAAAAGACATTCTATTTTTTCACTGTAGAAATGTTAAGTATAACATGTCTGTGTATTTGTGCATATATGTGTGTGTGTGTGTGTATATATATATGTATGTATGTATGTATGTATATATATATATATATATATATATATATATATATATATATATATATATATATATATATATATATATATATATATATATATACACACACACACACACACACACACACACTGCACACTCACACATGCATATATATATTTAAATGCAGAATATAAAGATATATCCAAACACTTAGTATTAATGACATTTTTCTCCTTATCATCTTTTTTTTATATACCAGCCAGTGCTCATGTTTAAAACTATGACTTTTTTTTGCTTGTGTGATTGTTTCTTGTAATCTTAGAAACTTTGTGCGTTTCTTGAGAAAAAGTGGAGATGATATCAGTGCTATGCCTGAATCGTCTGCCTCCACTCCCCAATGTTTAACTTCTACCCCTGGGTAGATCCTGTGCCGATGAGGAGATGCCATTTTTTAATCTTGTTGAGATTCTTTATTATCATTAACTTTTAGGAATTAGTATTCTTTTTCTTTCTTTTTTTTGAGCAACTGTTGAATGATGAACTGGTCTACAAAATATCTACTCAAAGATTTCATAATTGAACTTTTTTGTTAGCTATATCAGCCCAACGTGACCTACTGTACCTTGTATGATCATGTACAGACTATGTCCCTCAGTTTTTAAGAAAATCCTCTTAAGTTCTTAATTCTTTTAACTTTTATTATTTTCTGACATAATGTGATCATTCATTTTGTTAGATATCCACTATGATCTAGAATATACCTGTAAATAAACAAATATATAGATTATATGTATTTGTATAATTTGACCCTCAAAATCTCATACCTTTAAGTGGGGACAGAATCACAAAGATGGAGGTTCTGCTCATATACGACTTCCTGTTTGTTTGTAAAGCCTGTTATGTCCTTCTGAAATGTTCTTTCTTCAGCCCGGCTCCCTGGTCTTTAATTACCACTCGCTTTTTTTCTGCCTTTAATTTCCCCTGCTGGCAGTTAAACTTGGGAACAAGCCAGCTCCTGTTCTCACACCTATAGCATCAATGAGGGCTTAAAATCAGCATCCGAGATCTGCTGGTATAATTTAGCTGAGGGTGGGAAGTTAGTCCACTCACTAACCATTTGAATTGCTAATCAACAATCAATTCAAGGTCCTGTTACATTCTCATTCTCAATGTAGACATGAACTTTTTCCTGCCCTGGCGTTAGCACCGGTAGAGATCTGATTGACTTTTCTCTTTTACACCATGGAATTAGAGTGGTTTAAAAACTGATTCTGTTTAAATACTTAGACCTCCAAAGTCTCAAATTCCAACAAAAAATGGAATTACAAAGGTGTTCTTAATGTATCCATTAATGTGAGAAGCAATAGCACCTAAAGGTGTTTTTTTTTCATTCCTTAAAGATTTCCCACAAATCCCCAGAAAGTCCCCAGCTGTCCAACTGCCTAAAATGTCAAAGTGTTATCCATAAATACATTATTGGTTGATGGACGAATGCAGCTCTGCTAAAGGCCATACATAGTTCAGTTGCAACATGACATGTTGATTTATTTACTCCCTAGAGCATTTTTAAGCTTTGTATAGAACCATACTCTGTTTTTGTTAAGTCATGTTTCGTTGTGGGATGCAGAAAGAAATCAGGACTCAATGAAACCGAGCAGTGCGATGCAACCAAGGGAAGACCAAGACAACCAAAAATTGCTGCAAATTCACATTTCCAGCACATCATTTCTGAACAGTGGGAACCTTGAGATGTTTCATAATGAACTAAAATCCTGAACTGAAGTCTTTTGGAACTCAAAAAGACTGGTACAAATGGCCCAAATGCCAAAACTGAAAACTGTGGAAGTCTTTGGAAGCTTGTGCAATGTGTTTGACTTATGTAAAGATGCTAGACTTAAAAAAAAAAAAAAAGATGCCAAATTTACTGGAATATGTTGCAGAATATTTGGGGGATGGGGAGGACTAACTAAAAACTACACTAACTAAAAAATGGCATCAAAAAGAATAGAACATATACAGTACATACCGATAAGAAGAATCCAAACTCAGCAAAATAGTTTTTCCTTTGTGTAAGGGCCAAGTGCTATCAATTTCAAACTGTTACTTCTGACTGAAACAATAATTGGTTTAAAGCCACTGTGTATGTAGATATGTTGACTTTGTATTAAAGAAATGTTGTCTGAAAACCATTTTGCCTGTCACTTTTGGCTGATAAAGTATGTGATGGTGTAATTCTTCTAGATATCTCTCCTCATGTCTGTTGTCTGCAATCTGTGGGGAATATGCAAAAAGCTGGTAAGAGTTGTTTAACTACAATATTGCACCGGCACTTACATTGTACATCATTCATTACACTGGGACTTGCATTGAAAAACAAGTGAAGAAGCACACAGATGGTGCACTTCTTTGTTGATAGATGGCTTGATTAAGTTCCTCCTGTATTTGTTCACCAGCCTCTTCACAAACCTATTCCGATGGGTCCTTAAGCTCCTCTTCAAGCTTAATAAAGGCCACCCAGACAGGCTGATATTGGTGCAGAGGTAAACTTTCACCTGGTGGTATTTGCTCTCTCAGCTATCTAAAGATATTTGATAACCTCAAAGTAAAATGTCTGCAAAAAGGGGGGAAAAAGGAACTCGTTGGTAGCAAATCTTACTGTATTTGCCAAACACTAGCTTTAGAGTACAGCCTGCAGATTACAGTGTGGTTAGTTGGTATATACAGGATATCCATAAAATACTTACTGGGTACTTATACCAAAGTAAACATATACAGGAGGAAAAGAAAGGTTAGGGAGTGAGGGTGTAACAGCTTTGAACATTCTCGGTTATATATATATATTATATATATATATATATATATATTTCACACA
>NC_053120.1:19494807-19587307 GCF_010015445.1 Perca fluviatilis
TGAATGCAAGATGGGTTAGGGTTACAAGATGTATCCAAAGTCAGTGAGTCTTATCTATTCTGTTGACTTTCCCTATCTGCGTTGTTCTATTGGCCTAGAGGGCCAGTATTTGTTGCCGTATTAACCTGCAACTCACTGGCGTGTTGGTTTTAAAAAATATTGAGAAGGTATTAAAAGGTATTGAATTTGTCTCTAGGATTTCTGTATATACCCTGAAGAAGAAATCATGGAATCAATTTATAAACCAAAATGTATTCTAAATTTTTGACTCATCAAAGCAGCCCCCTATGGCAGATATAAAGGCTGAACACACTCGTGGCATTTTTTCTAGATGGAAAACAAATATTCTTCAGAAAGTTCTTCCCAACTCTGTTGCAGAAGTTCCCATAATTGTGTGGCACTTGTAGGTTGCTTTGCTTTCACTTTTCTGTCCAGTTCATCCCAAGCCAGCTCAATGGGGTTTAAGTCTGGTGACCGTGCTGGCCACTCCATGTTTTTAAGCTTACCATCTTGTTCTTTTTTGCTAAGGTAGTTCTGGCATAGCTTGGACTTATGTTTTGGGTCATTACTTTGCTGTAGGATGAACCCCTGACCAACTAGGCGCATACCAGAGGGTATTGCATGGCGCTGCAAAATGCTGTGGTAGCCGTTTTGGTTCAGGGTGCCTTTCACTCTGTACAAATCACCAGCCCTGGATCCAGCAAAACAGCCCCAGACCATCGCGCTTCCTCCTCCATGTTTGACAGTTGATGTCACACACTGAGGAACCATCCTTTCGCCTACTCGACGGCATACAAAAATCCTGCGTGATGAACCGAAGATTTCAAAATTTGATTCATCAGTCCATAACACCTTCTTCCAGTCTTCAGTAGTCCATTGACGATGTTTCTTGGCCCAGGCAAGCCTCTTTTTCTTATTCTGAGCAATGGCTTTCTTGCTGCAACTCGACCTATCAAACCTGCAGCTCGAAGTCTTCTCTTTACAGTTGAAACTGAGACTTGCTTATTATGACCACTATTAAGCTGTGCTTGAAGCTGTTGTCCTGTGAGCCGCCTCTCACGCAAGCTGTTGACTCTCAGAAACTTGTCTTCTGATTCTGTTGTGGCTTTGGGTCTGCCAGACCTCTTCCTGTCAGAGTTTCTAAGTGCCTTTTGATGGTGAAGAATACTGTACTCACTGACACCTTGACTTTCTTCGCAATTTCTCTGTAGGAAAGACCAACATTCTTCAGTGTTATGATGGTCTGTCTCTCTTCCATTGTTAATTGCCTTTTTCCCGCCATTTTTATAGCAACACACTACTTTCTGCAGTACAATACTGTTCAAATAATGCTCACGAGGATACGGTACCACAGTGTGTTCCAACAATACTTTTATACAAACAGAGGGGGTTGTAAGTAATCCAGACAAGTTGGAACACCTGTGGGAATTGGTAGCACCAACTTTCAAAGCTTGATCAACCTCCATTGCTGCAGAACAGCTTTACATTGTTAACCCATTTCTTGTTCCCTGAAAAAGGCCTTTTTGTATAATACTGAAATGTACATTATTTTTCAGTTTTGGGTAACCTTACTTTTTTTTTTAACCTCAGGCAGTTCACCTACAATCAAAATCCTGGCGCCGCTAGTGGTTTGGCCTCACATAATACTTACATAATAACTTGTGTGCTCATATATAACACATGGGATAACTTCAATATACACGGCATATGCGTCATTTAAAAAAATTCTTTTAAACTGCACATCAGTCATGTTTTTTCTGATGTACTCTTTTGCTTCAGCCTTTGAGAAGATGTGAGATTTGAAGGACGAGCACAAAATGCAGCTATCTTCTCTCTCACAATGACCTGTTTTTTTCCGTTCCTTTGTACCAGTGCACTCAAACCAGACTCCTTCAAACTAGATGCTCTGCCAGTTCACAGCTCCATCGTCTCCTGCCTCCAATTTTCACAGTCAACCTGTCAAGTGAAGTTTCTCTCTCATTTGCAAGAGAATGAAAAGCATTAACAGGTGACGGGACTTTCTGTGCTGCTACCCCATCCAAATGCGTTCTCCATGTTGTTCAAGACAAGAAACCGCCTGCTCTCTGAAAGCTGTGTAAAAACACTCACTGACACAGGGGAGCCTGGTAGTTGGGTACACAAATCAAATGTCTGGTCCTTTTCATCATGGAGTAGCATGGCAACATATAGAAGGCCAAAAAAGAAAATTCCAGCATTCCAGGGGAGACTTCAAACAAGAAGGCATACAGTGCTGTTGCATGTTTTAAAATCAAGGTTTACAGAATCATAAAGAGGCACACAATGTATTGAATACCATATAATTCAAGGTTTATTCTAGCCTTTAACACCTCCTGTCCATTGAGGATTATGAAGGTACAATCTTTTCAAGAACATTAACTCTACTACAGAACAAAGACAGAGAAGTGTGTCAGAGTGAGAGTGCTACATAGCTCACTGTCATCTGACTGTAAAACAAGATCGCAAAATTAAATATTTCAAAGTCAAGATTTAATTTGATTTGATTTTAGAGCGAAATTTGGGAACATGTGGGATGTATCACACAAAGGACACTCAATACATGAAGCTTAAAGAGAGTGACTTGCTCCTGGCTAATGTCTCTCATTGTATGTTTTTGTGGCTTTGACTGTGACACTGTGTGTGGGTCTTGTCTCTAGGGTTTTTAAAACATTACAAATACAGCTGCAGGGAAAAGACAAGGTATTTTTTCTCATAATGAACTTTTCAGTGGCAGGATGTGCTCTGAATGCAGCCAGTGGGATGATGCATTCTCCTGCATAATGCTCGGTCCATTAGCACCAAAACAGAGTGGGAGCTGAGAGCCCTCTATGCTCGACACAGGACCCAATGCATCGCTAATACCAAGTTTGAAAATGAAAATATTACAAAGTCCACAGACTAATGGCTAACAAGCCAGCTCACTGGGCTAACAAGCTGGTAGCAGATGTGTTTCTCAAATGTTCACTTGGACAGGATTTTATTCTAAAGTAAACACTTAATATACTGACAGTGTAACCATTCTGGTTTGTTTTGGGGTGCAGTGTAGCAGCACAGATGGATTTCTCTCTTCTCTCTAGTGAATTTCCGGCAGATTCTTTTATTGCCCTGAATAAAAGACATCCCTGATAATAAATTGAACACAAACTACTTCCATTGAAGCATAAAGCAAATCCCACATTTGTCAAGCTTGTCTCTCATTCACATATTCTCTCCTGTCAGGGTCTTGGAAGCAGTCAAAATCTTTGGCTGTTAGGTCTTTTTGAGCTTCCCATCATGAAATTCTGTTACACCTATAAATTTCACCCGCTTGACAGACGATTCGGTTCTTAGTTTGCATTTGCTGTAAAGATGTTGGAAGATGCTGTTGACTCATTTTTACTTGTTAGGAAGTTTTTTGTTGCGTACCCCCCCATCACCCCAGTCAATACTACACATTTTATTTTGCAATGTAATGCTTGGATTTGTATCCAGAAGTTGCACCTGAAAATAATAGACCACCACTGACTGGGTGGATGGCAATATCCTTGAGATCCCCAACACTTTTAATTTCCTTTAAAAAAAAAAAAAAAAAACTTGAAAAATCATATGTCCTTCATGACAATGCACACATTCATACACCCATGCTGGCCTATGTAAGTTATTTTTTTAACATCCCTTAAATTTGAACCGGTGGCTGTGCATGCTAAGAGGCACGATCCGCTATGTTGTTGTGTGTTTTTAAAAGAGTGTGTTTGGGTGCACAGGAACAACATTAGCAGGAGATTCCCAGGGTTAGAAACCCATTGAGCCAGTAGAGTGGCCGGGCAGAGATACAGATCTGTTTGGAGATGCTGGTGCCAACTGGAGTCTGGCAGGAAAACTACAACTCCACTACTAAAACAGCTTACACAGAACCCTTACATCACCAACATTTACAGTATGCAGACTAAGCATTACTGTCTCACATGCATACACAAATACTTCCCACTGATGACATACTTATTTCCCCAACCTTTTACATCATGACAACCATGTTGTCCAACAAATTAGGAAAAAAGACACCATATGATATATATGTATATATTAGTAGGGGTGTCCTGATAATGTTTTTTGGCCCCAATATGAATCCTTTAATGTTGGGTATCTGCTGATCCGATACTTATATTTACTTAAATGTTGATTAAATATGTTTCTGACATATTGAAATAATACCTGTAAACTACTAAATTTGGCATACTTCACAAACTTCTTGATCCAAATCCTGATCTCCTGATTAAAAAACAAAAGATTTTAGATTTAAATTATTGATGTAATAAGTAAAAGTTTAACTGGAAGAATGCTGAAACTGATATGATCTGCTAGAAAGTCCCTGTGTTGGAGTTTTTGGAACTTAAAATACATTTAAGTCCACAGTCTCAGTGAAAGGTTCTGCCCACACAAACAATATTTGGCTGAGTATGAATAACAGCTGCAGAGAGAACAAAAAGGAGACAGAGAAGCTCAATTTTGTCCCGTTATTAAGTTATGATATGTTCTGCTGCCATTGGCATTTGTCATTTTAACTGGTGAACAGTCAACCTCACCTAAAAATGAGAACTTTCTACCTTTATGGTTCCTACACTGCTGCTCTTAGCTCGTAGTTTAGCAAATCTGTGTATTTTGCCAATCCAGGTGTCAGAACTCAGAGTTGCACTGGTGTGCAAAAATATATTCACAGTCATAATTTTTACTCATATATGCAGTGAAATGCTGCCCGTCTGTCATTGGGGAGAGCAGTGCTGCAACAGCAGTAGCAGAGTACAGTAATGAAAGGTAATGGGATTATGAACGGTTTATTTTAGCCGATACCGCAATATGCCCGGATACTGATACTAATGATCTGCTCAGGACATCTCTATATGCATATTACATGCATAACATTTGAGGACAAAAATAATAATTTCTTAATGCATTATTAAAAGCAGATTAAAAGTAAAGATTCCATTTTGGCTAGAGCCAAGAGATCTCTACTCATAACCAAGTCATAAGATGTGAATATGAACTTAGCAACGAGTGATGTGTACACTTATAACCCTCAATATCACATGCAATTGGCTGAAAATGAAAACATAATGCCTTGAGAATTTCATTAATATGGTGGCGGTTGTTTAAAAACTTACACACACATTTACATCTTAATATGCATTTCAACTCAAATCAAATGTTGTGATTCGTCTTTAAAACCCCGGAGGAAACCACCTGGCTGTATGTTTATCCCAGTAAGCAGCTGCTACATGAAACCTCCCACCTGACCTTGCCTCATTTACAGTAGTCTCTCACAAACACACACACACGTCCTGTTTTGATGGTGTGGCTGGATGGAAAACAGTGAAGTAGTCTAAACGAAGCAGGCATGTTTATATTACTGTCTTGGAGAAGGACGGAAAAATCCACTGAGGAACAAAGAGCTTGAAAGTCAAGAATCCCTTGTGTGTACACACACACACACACACACACACACACACACAGTAATACAAGTAATAAATATGAAATTTGGATGAATAACAACTGGTGTAATTATTGAGTGGTTTGTGTGCATCTTAATTATCTTAATCGGACGCTTCTGAACAAAAGTCAATATGAGAAAAAAATAAAAAACTGGTCTATAGGAGGTGTAAAGCAGGAGGAATTGTATTGAAAGATCTTTACCCATTCCCAAAACTTCTTACTTAACAACTTACAAGACTGATATGAAAATACTTAAGTGTGCCAACACAAGCACACGTTTATCTCAACTGTAGGAACTAAAATGACAACTTTCTTTTCCCATTCAACAAAATAGGCCAAACTTCTCAACGGATGAAAGCTTCTGCATAAGTGGTTTAAGTTTTGATACAAGAAAGAAACACTCAAACTAATAAAGACTAAGAATCCAACTAAGAGTTTAATGCTAACGTTCAATACTTGTTGTGACTCTTCCACAAACATCCTTCCAGTTAGAGATGGTCCGATACCATTTTTTGCTTCCCGATACCAATTCTGATACCTGAACTTGCGTATTGGCCGATACCGAGTACCGATCCGATACCAGTGTGTCATATATTTTAACAACTGTATACTACTATGCCTGTATGGATGTGATATGATTTCTTTGTTGTCGGTCTGGCTCAGGTTAAACTCTTTGTGAAACATGAACAAACACAAACAATGAATGCCACAGAACTTTCTTTTATTCTCCAGTTTGACAGTCAGTTATAACGGAAAAAGAACATAAACAAAACTACTTTAACGTAGATTTTAGATTTTTCTTTTTTTTTACACGCGTGTGATTTTGTTCTCACGATAACACGCAACGTGGCAACGCCACGTGGTGGGTATGTTTACATCTGCTGTATACAGCGTAGACATACAAGTGGATAGCTCAAAATACGTACAGATAACATGCCATTTGGCTTTAGGAAAGTGGCGTGTATGTTTACGCAAAGTCATGATGCCATGTTGCTCTGTCAATGTTCAAAGGGCTTCTACTCAGTTACATTTACGGTCACACATTCAGTAAATGAAGCCTGGAAATGATAAAGCACACTCAGGTGGGACAGAGCTGAAGCATGATACTATCCAGATTTAGGAATGTGGTTTTGTGTGTAATGAATCAACCTCCTGACTTTGTATTTGAGGTTGATCTGATAATTTACATCCCTATTCTTTTTCCAGTTTTGAGTTTAGAAATTACCATTATTCAAACACATTTTTAATGTTTCAGGTTGCATTTCATTTATCATGAAAATCCTTGACTGACAATCATGACATGGATCATTAGAAAGCCCACTAATTGTCTCAGTTAAATGTTGCATTACAACTTTTAGATTTGTGCCTGTAGTTGGGGAATGACAGACAGATAACACTGCTGAGGTTCTTGTGAATCAGAGCAGGCATGAGAGACTTCTGATGTTCTTTCTCACTTAGAAGTGAGAGAAAATAACTGTTAATGTGCAACTAAAATCCATCTGGGGTCAACAAGCGTGGGTGAGATTAGTATGGTGGCTTTTAAACCATTAGTGGGAAAGAGATATAAGTAATGTGGCTTCTCTCACTAATGCCATGCATAAATATAGAATATCAGCATTGCAAAATAAATCTTTGATGACCTTTAGAACATTTTTAAGCAAAATAAGGCACGGACCAGCTCATAGGGAAGATACACTGAGTGACCAAAACAAGAAGACAACACTGTAATCAGTGTACGTTTCAGTCTGGCTGCTGGGGGCCTGGAACCCGACTCCCCCGGATGGATTGCTTCGCATTTGCTCGGCATATCCATCTGGGAACTTTCCGTTGGAGAACTTTTGGGAAGGGGTGAAAATACTGGTTAGCTGATTGGTTGATTTGGCCCGTAGACGGGCCAAATCAACCAATCAGATCAAACTCTTGCCCGAGAAAAGCCTCCAGTGCAGTTTTTTGCTCTTCTTTCAATGAAGGAATACTTTCTTAGTCGGATAAAACTTGCGCGATAGCTACGCTCATCTCATCCGTGGAAGCTGCCATGTCGTTTAGACTGAACAGTCGCTTCTCATTGATTGGTCGGTCGTTTGACGAACGGCTCCAAATTTTCTCTATCTCAAGATGCCAGACTGATCTGCGAGTGGAAAACTGGAGCACGCGAGATAAGGACGGTCTCACGAGCCTAGGGGGCCCGACCATCTTCAAGAAATATCTGTCCAAAGATATTAAGAATCTGACCAAGCATTTCATTTTTAGTATGTAACCATTTTCCATAGAAATAGAATGAAAGTAGAACTGACATTCCTCTTCAAATCAATACAACAAGAGATAGCATAGATGGTCAGAGCTGTACCGTTATGCGTACCGTTGCCATTGCAAAGATTTGTGACCGTTAACGTCCGCATAAACGGACTTCACTTGGGTGAGGTTTTGCGACAAACAAGCAGTGGAGTAGTATGAAGCATGGAGAGGTGTCTTTTGTGCACTATGTCCGTTGCCTTGATGCTAGAGAGGAATTTAGGATTGCTAGATTCCATAATTTCTACAGGTAAGTCATCAAATTCTATTTATTAAAAGATAGTGAGTGTTACACACTTTACGGCCCGACTGAAGTGTGTAGTCACCATTAGAACTAATCGTCATTTTCTCTTGAACTAATCAAATGACCCCAGCAAATAGTTCAATGTTCGTTTTACTCTCATTCTGTTTCCGTGGTTGTGCCACACTGCCTACCTGTAGACTGGCTGCATCTCTCTTGCGATGCCTATTACTGCTTCTGGAGGAAACTGGTCAAATTCTTGGAAAAGGTCCCTGATGTTGGTCCTGTATTTCAGATCCAGGTCAAGCTGCACTATGCGCGTCAGACCTGAAAGAAGAGCATAACACATTGATAAGGCAACATCAAATTGTAAAAAAAACACAGATTAGACAAGATTATTCTAAATGCTTAAACTGATTACCGTTTGACAAAGAACAAGCAACCTCTGTCTGCTCCATGAGAGTGAATGATTAATTATCATTTATTTTAAGTTTAATAAATGACAAAAATGAGTTCGCCATTTTTTTTTTTTTAAATCATCCCAGGAAATGTACTTCTGAGTAACTGTGCATGTAGGTTGAATTTCTCTGATCACTAGAACATAATCCAGTGACTAACTAATCACTTTTAAAAGTCCTTCCAGGAATACAAAGTGAGAGGAAATAGGAGCAGAGAGTTAAGCACAAGCTTAACACAATTAAATTGTTGCCCTGCTGTGGTGTTTTTGACCTTTTCGTTCTGTAATGAGACAGCTGACCTAAACAAAGGAAATTGCATGAAAAAGACTATAATTTGGGGGGGGAAATGTATAGAAAGTTGAGCTTGACTATAAAAAAAGTGCACGTTTGCCAGTTGTGAGCGAACACACAGTAAAAGAACACAGTTGTGTGCAGATGAAATGGTAACAGCAGTATCCAGGATATTCGGACCCTCACTGTTCATTGTTTCAGCTTCCTATGTTTTGCCGGTAGGCATGGTGATGAAAAGACTGGGAAATACTCAGGAATAGTGTGCCAGGGACACAACATGATTATTGTACCGATGAAAACACTTGTCAGCTCTAGACGAACTGTCAAAGATGACGGCCTCTAGTTGGAGGGCAGTAAACATTTATTGGGTGAAGGTTGGTTTGACAACAACTGCAGTATTGGTACAACTGGTGCTGAAGAACTTAAAAAGTATAATTCAACATGATTTCAGATCTGTTCAAAGCCCTGTTGAGATCCAGGAGCCAGCAAGAGTATTATGTGTGAGGGAATTATAATTACGGCTGCATAAATTGTGTAATATATTTACAGGGGGGAAATGTGTTGCATCGTCCATCCAATATGTAAACAAGAAATATTTATTAGAAGGAAAATAAAGAGACTAAACTTAAAAAATAAACGTAATTACCTATTAGTTCAGTTTATGTGTAAACAGGGCAAATAGAATTTCACCTTCATCTTCAATGCTTCACTAATCTTGAAGCTAAGGTCCCATCTTGATTCTGTACGGTTTATTTACAACAGTTTCGTGATGTACATCAATGGTACTTTAAAGTAATTAGAAAACAACACACTAATTATCCGTGCTAGTGTTATTCTATGGGGGCAAGGACTGTATTCAAAAGGGGCCAACAAGGAAAAACAATGGCAACCTTGGCCTCAACAAAGCCAATGAAATGCAACACAAAGATATTTGAGTGCTAGTATCTGTTGAAACAAGTGATGGAAAAAGAAGACTCAGCAGTGCAGCAGCAACCAGTTTTCTGTGCTCTCCAAACAAGGAAGTTGCCATCACAATGCCTTCATGTACTATGGCAACAGAGAGGGGCACGTACCAGTAATCTCCGAGTGGTCGACGCTGTTCGTTTGTACTAACGGGGCTTAACTAGTGGGAGAAAAACAGGAAGAGAGTCTGAAGTTGTTTCAACAGTGTGATGTGGTGGGTTTGACGTTAGATCAATGACTCAACACAAAGTCCTGTGGAGTTTAAAGTAGGGCAGTGTTTGATCACTGGATATTATGGTTCCAATAAAATGCTGATTACAATGTATTACAAGACACTGAAGTCACTTGTTGCACTTTATCATCACGTCATAAATCTAGTGTTTTCCCCACTGCCTTAAAGCCATTCCTCTCACCAGTATGAATGGGCAGCATGTCTCCCATAGATGCCCAATTATGTTGTGTATTAAAGTTTTTAATCATGAAAACAGTAGCTACTCATTTACTAAAGCAACCATGTCTACACTGTGATAGTTTTTTACACCCCAACTAAAGCTGCCTGTGTGTGAGATTAAGCACATCTTGAATATTGAGGTTTTAGTTTCATTTTGGTTTCCTTTGAGGTAAAGTAGTAGTAGTTCTTTTGGTTATTTATATATATTTTTTTTTTATTTGAACAGAACCCACAGGCCCTTTTTCCTATGTAGTTTGCCTCTTTGTTTGTGTTTGTAATAATCTATGTTCCTTATAAATAAAATTACATTTAATTAATTCTCCATTTTGAATAATCGTTTTGTTTTGAGGTGATGAAAGAAGTTGATTATAATGTCACCTCTGTTATAAATTGTCTGCCTTCATAACAAGAGGGACATCTGACATGCAAAAAATGGCTCGTATGCTTATCGTTACAGTAATAAAAGTTGTACTAATGCTCACAGTGATAAAACCCATTGTTTAAAAACAGCATATGTCCATTGCAAACCCCTTTCATGATAAGCAGAAAAATTATAATCTTGAAAACTGTGAGAGATTCTTCAGTAGCTGTCAATTAGTGTATGTGCACTTCAGGCTTGACAACTTTCCTTGTTTATAGAAAGCTGGGTATGAGCCTGAGGAAACAAGAGAAAGAGAGAGAGAGAGAGAGAGAGAGAAAGAAAAGTTGACGGAAGGTGCATTTCTCTTATTTGCATTTTGTTCTCTTCATTTCCTCTCAGCAGGAATTAAAGGTGAAGAAGAAGCAACAGGTTTTTATGGTGAAATGAAACAGACGATTGTCTCTTTCTGTAGTGCTGCTGGTCACTTTTGATTGGTGCACAGCTGTCCTATACTGTACTATTGTCAATTCTAGGTCTTGTAAGGATAAAGAATATAGACAAACAAAATGGATAAGTAGAAATAAAGGTGGTTAAATTCAATCTTGGCCAGGTGTGTGGGTGTTGTAAATGTATTGCTGGGATAATGTTGTTAGGGTGGCTAAGAGCTCGCCTGAGGCTCTGGTCTGATCAGAGTAAACCTCAACTCAGCCACAGCAACAAAACAACAGAGACACTGTTATCCAACATCACATTTTTTTCAGCAAGAAAGTGGGTCATCCTCATTAAGCCCTAATATCAGTCTTGATGTGAGCACTTATGGCTTGTTTGTAAGGGTCATTGTTGTCTGCTTTCATCAACATTTGCTGGGAAACACCCTGCCTTTCTCAAAGGAAGGGATTGCTTTAAATTAATTCTCACCCTCATTATGTATGCAAAAATTGATGCGTTTCTGCAGCAATAATAAACTGTCCACGGCTGTTTGCAGTAAACAGGGTCCTCTAGTCACAAGCACTGGTTAGAAAATGCTCTAGGAATGTAAATTGAAAAAAAATTGAGACAGCTAGCTCGACTATCTGTCCAATCTGAGTTTTCTCTCGCACGACTATTTTGCAGCGGCTCTGTGCAGAGTTTAACGCCGCCCATGACGATTCTGACTGGTTTAAAGAAATGCCATTAAACCAGAGCACGTTTTCCGCCCATTTCCGAATGCTGTGTGGAGTAGCCAGACTCTCCTTCAGCGTGCTTTGGAGGAGGGTCTGGCAAAGCGAGACTAGCGACAGTATGACTACCTAGCTAAGCTACGCTAAGACACCTGTCCAATCAATAAAGACGGTTTCAATTTAAGCCATGAAAATGATAGAATTCATATTTATCACAGCTTTGGAAACTTTGAATCAAAGTAGAGAGTTTCTGTCTGATATGTTATTAGGTGTATTTGCGGATTCTAAGGATTTAAAATGTTGCGCATGTGCTTCTCAACATGTGTCAGTCAATCACTAGGGACATTGACTCTCTCCAGTAGTGAGAGGAAGTCAGGATATATAAATTTAGCTCTAGCGCTATCCACTCCACCATTGCACTAATGTTCAATCCTGGCATGTTATGTTATATCAATAAATCCATGGGGAATAGTTATCAGCTCTGGAGACACGGGGTGGGAGGTCACATTATAGCAGGGGTATCTACTTTAGGGTTTAAAAAAGTGTGTTTGAACTAAAGTATGTTTTTGCTGCTTCATCTTGGAATTTCACCGGGAGGTGAAACAGATGGCTGCCAAGGGGGCAAATGAAGATAGAAACTAAACACTATTGCAATGAATTAGCATTTTTGACATCCATCTGCTGTGTAATTTTAGGCCTGTGTGACAACCAATAGTTTAGCTACTACCTCGTTTCCAGGTATTTTTTTTCTTTTTTTTTACTTTAGCAAAGCAATTCACACATCTTCAGTGCCACTTCTACCTGAGGTGGAAAATAGAGATTGTAGGAGAGACTCAAGTCCCAGCATGTTGAGACCTCTAGAGGGGATGGAACATGGTTCTCTACGTACAAAAAACGTGTTTCTTAGGAACCTTATCGTTTCCATTGTGCAATTTTATTTGTCATCCTCTAAGAACAGATGGTGTGGAAATAGAGTCCTCTTTTTAAACCATTTGTCTACTTACTGCTTTTAACATTGTCACATATACAGTATATACCATTTATATTTAAAGCAAAGATATTGTGATATATTATTGACAGCTGTTATGCAATATCTAATAGCTATTTAGCTTATCCTATTAAAAATACAGTTAATACAAAATATTGTTTTAATGACAAAAATGTCAATAGGACTAGTAAAAATAAAAATACAGACCTCCTAAACATTTTATTTCCTATTACTGTTGTGCAAACACTTTTATATTCAGACTATGTAGCTGGCTTAACACTGAACCCCAAACGCTGACATTTCTACTTCTTCCTTCTCTTTTGACAACCGAATTAAACTCGCTGAAATCACGTCTCCCACTTCGCAAGTTAAAGGATGTTAAAAGTCCAGCCCTCCCACTTGCAGCTGCTATTTGTATTTATAGACATCACATTTGTTTCACTGTCTTTAATCACAAATTATGTTCTGTCTGCTGTGAGGCTTGCTGAATGACGAGTTTCAGGAAAATAGTACGCCCCCACTCTTTCAATGTTAAGACAACCACATTATGCCCTTTAGAGATAAAAAGGATTCTTTAAATATAAATCAATGTGTGACCACTTGGACACAAAGCAGACGGATGGCACATGTGGTTAATCAATAAGCATTTAAAGTGCACGTGAGACAATGTTAGCGGCAGCAGCCGCCGCCCGCCTCCACGCAGCACGGAGTCCAGCTCTCAAATCCAGGAGATGCAACTCCAGGGACTGGCTGCTATATACTTGGCCAGTTTGTCAGTTGGGGGGATCTCACGTGAACCGCTTTTCACTGTCTATCGTTGTTCTGTTCAGACTAATAGATGTTAATTGTCATTGAGGCTTTTGTGAATTAATATTGAGGCACTTGTTAACTACCTGGAGACTGGGCCAGATACAGTTTTGCTTATTGATTGTCGCACACACACACACACACACACACACACACACACACACACACACACACACACACACACACACACACACACACACACACACACACACACACACACACACACACACACACACAAGGAGCAGGGGCGGTGGTTTTATTTTCATTTTGGTTTCCTTTGAGGTAAAGTAGTAGTAGCTCTATTTTTAAGAGTTCTTTTTTTTTTTTTTTTAACAACATCCACAGGCCCATTTTCATTTGTAGTTTACCTCTTTGTTTTTGTTTGTTATAATCTAGGTTCCTTGTAAATAAAATAACTTTATTTTACTAATTTCACCTGGTTTTATGTTGCTTCCCCTAGCACGAGCTGGGTCGTAACAGACAGCATCAGACACACACTTCCAGCTCATACAAGGGACTGCTCGGAGGGGGAAAAAAAACTTTCACACACAAAACAGCCGATGCCACACGGGCAATATATTTAAAATCCAGTCAAAACAACTTTGTGCTTCACCACAAATTCATTTTCAGAGTCAACAGCTGAGAGAAAACCACACACTCAAACACCCTTTTGGTAATTTAACAGCAAATGACTGGTGAAAAAAGTTGTTCTTATAAGTTATTGTTAAAACATTTTAAATAAAATCATTTAAATGTAATCATATGACCTTAGCAATAAAGCGTTTCTGTAATCTTTAATTTTGTATGTATTTTTTGTTATTTAAGATAAAATACTATTTCAGTTGCATATTTGATAAGAGGACACATCTGCTGTTTTGCAGTTTATCTAAATAAAGGAATATTTTTCAATCATTTCATTCTGTTATTGTGAACCTAAAATCGTGAATCATATTAAATCGTGAGTTGTGTGTATCGTTACATTACTACTGAGAATTGTAAATAGCATACTTAGATGTGCTAAAAAAATCCTTAAAGAAAACCTGAGTTTGACCACAGCCTTCAAATGTGGACATGCAGCATCGTTCTATGGTGGAAAGCTAATAAATGAAGAAATTCAGCTTCCAGATCACGCAGATGACTGTGATTCCCAGTACTGCAGTGTTTATGAAAACAGTTTAATGCATGGAACTGCTGAACTCTTTGCTTCAGAGTGAAAAACGCATCACTACATCCACTGTTCATGATTTGTCAACCCCTATTTAAATCACAACTTTAAATAAATACTTCAAAGAACAAAAATGTGATGATCTAAAGTGTTCACATCGTACCCGCTGTGCACCCTGAGTTAAAGTTTAAAAACCTAAAATAGGATGGTGCTCTGCTGTCTGTAAGACGGAGACTTCAGTTTCATATGTGTGCCTCTGGGGACTACTGATTTAAAAGCCCATTGTTTTGGGTCATTTGTGGACTGATGCCCCACGCAGCACATCCACTAAAGTGAACAACAACAGAGGAGATCGCCATCGGTCAGACCCAACACAGGGGGCACTGATGTGGGCAGCAATGACAGAACACATCCTTTCTTCCTCACTCCCCAGGGTCTCTGCAGAATCCCACGTGTCTGTTAGATACCTGCCCAGCCTTTTCCAGCTGTGCACCAGCAGTGCATCAAAGTGAATTTAAATTTAAATATGGTCTGCCAGAGAATAAAATCAGAATTCTCATTGTAAAGCTATACACAGTAACATACAGTATTTATGTAAAACAATATGCTTTTCTTAGATGCAATGCGTAGGCCTTTGTTCAGCCAACAGGTAAATAAAGTATTTTAATAACTGAAACACTGCAGATTTTCCTAATTTGCTCAAATGAAATTCTGGCGTCCGCTACATACAATTTACTCCCACAGAAAGTGACATATTGAAACTCTAAGGAACAATTCTTGTTCTCAAATTTGAAGGGTAACTCCAAAAACAAATTACTTGTATTAAAAATACAGTATTGCAATCTGCTGTCACATTTATGTTGAATGACATGGGGGGATTAATACACAGAAAAATCAATCAAATCTAAGTTTTTAATGATTCAGTTAAAGGTTTGTTTACATCAATAGTGTCTGTACATATGTCAGTTGAAAAACACCAAACATGTACTTGTCAACTATGGGCCATTGTTTCTAGAAGGAAATCCCAGAGACACATATCTCAAAACCTCTGCAAATAAACTAAAACTATCTACATCTGTAGAGAAAATATGCATCAGTGATTAAAATTACAGCAAGTCATCAACACCTATTAGGGGTATTTGGACTCTACAGAGGTGATTTAATCAGACAATCATTGATCAGCCATAGCTCTAAATCTAAAGAAATGTGACAAGATGTGCTCTTCTTACTTTCAGGCATGATGTGATGCATGGCAACAGAGAGGAAGAAGATGGCATCGCTGTAGTAAGCCCCAGAGCCAGCGCTGAAGTGCTTCTGCATGGCCTCCACAATAGGGAATAGCTTCTGTGTGAGAGCCACCACGTCATGGAACAACACCTGCAGATCAACATAGTGGAATCATGTTAGTACAACAAAATACCAACTGTAGTAGAGCTGTGAAATATTAGGAACCACTAAAGATTTGTATGAGCCTATTGGTAGGTACATATAAATCTCTGATTTGACCATAAACATGGAAAGTGCACTACAGACAACTACTTCTCTTGTGCAACCTCTCAAATAAAGCTTTGACTGTCCACAATTAGCAAGAGAACCATGTTGTCTTAAGAAAGAGAAAAATAGATATAAGGGTAAACAACAAATGTTTTTTGTATCACACTAGCCTTAAAAGTTATTATGATATATCATATGATGGTCAGACGCTCTTATTGATCTACAACCCAAATTCCATTAAACGCTGTCTTCTTGTGTCTGAGTTTCCTGCCTCTCAGTGCTCCTCTGAGCTTTAAATCACATGGCAGCTGTGAGGCAGCAGTCTCTGCTCTGATCATGTACAGTAGATATATCTACAGATTACTGAAAGAGGATATATATATATATATATATAGATAGATAGATAGATAGATAGATAGATAGATAGATAGATAGATAGATAGATAGATATTTATTTATTTATTAAGTACTGATTATCATGAAAGCTTTCCTGCATGAGGAAACATCAAATGTGTTGGTTTAGGACAAACTATTTCTGAGAAAAATCTTGCCTTTTCTGGTTAAGCCTGACATCAGTAGGTGTGCATGTGCATGTGCATGCAAGGCTTGAGATAAAACCAGGACAATACGGCTGTCGTATTATAAATCAGGCCCATGTGCCTCGATGGGCAAACACCATTTAATGATCCCTTGCAGATTAAGGTAAGCGCTCTGCCGTTTGTGGAAATCAGTGCTGTCCTGGACTGCTGTTGGTAATGATGTAATGGCACATAAATCACTGCTGTGGGTAGAATTAGTGAGATTGCTATAAATAATTCTCACTAACTGGGACTGCAATGGACACATTTTTTATGTATGTGTTTATTAGATTTCCATAACTCGTCCAAAAAGACTTACGGTGGTAATACAAGCTGCATTAGAATGGCTGCATATCAGAATCTATGTTTGCTGTTTCATTTGAAAGTATGCATTTGGAAACACTACAAGAAATAACACTACGGGGGGGGGTGCTCAGTGTTTGCATTATGACATCTCACTGTCAATCGCAACCAATTAAAGAGACAAACCACAGGAAGACAAATTAAGTGAAAAATAATTATGGATTTCACTGCAATGAATATCACCTTGGTGAAACAGGATTATAAACTATGGATAGAGGAAATTAATTAAGGACAGACAAACCTAATTCCCCCTTTTATGGCATGTATATTTCTAAAAGATTCTTGTGTATTTTATAAATTGTTTTGTATGGCTTCCCATTCCATCATGGAGAAAAGTCAGGTAAACCAAGTTTACTACTTTCCCTAAATGGCCACAATAAATAATGCAACTAGTTGTTAAAAAAATAGATTGACATATTTCTAACAGTGTGATTGCCTCAACATTTGATTGATAGAAATTAGTTGATACAAAAGAGTGTCTTTTGAGGTTAGTTTCAATTTTATTCTTGAGTTGGATGATAACTAAAAAACATCAGTAAAAGGGGAAAGCTTGCCATGTGAGCAGCTATGAATGTATTCGCACGAGAAGACCAAGATATATATTCATCTGTGCCACGTAAAGGATCACTTTTAGAGGCTTTAAAATTGATAATGAAGCATTAATGGTCCAATGTGTAACATATTTACTGTAATAAATCCAAAAATGACCCCAATGCTTCATCAGATATTAAGGAAACATGCTAAGTTAAAATACTATCTTTTCTGACAACAATGCTAATGTCAGTATTTTCTCCTTTTGAAATGTCCGTTCCGTGACGGAATTTCTGTTTGTGTTTTGGCCTGTGTGTTGTTATCAACTGCCTGTTTGACAGCCAGGCCGGGTTGCCAGATATACCTGTAAAAACATAAACCCAAAGTTAGTACATTAAAAAAATGGCATGTTTCAAACAGTTGCGTGACCGGAGACATAACAAACCCCGGGTAAATATTGGAGATGTATTGGAAAGATGGAGACAGCTTAGAGCCCAAGGATGCAGAGTTGGCTAATTTCCTCCTGAACAGGGTAGCATTAGCTTCAGGGTAATTTAACACAGCTACAAGGGTCGGGCATTTTATGTCATTTCAACATTTGTGTACTCACATTGAATTATATAGCTACCTGAGTTGGTTACTCGCAAAAACAATTGAGACACAGCCAGTAAAGTGAACCCTGCTAACTGCTAGCTAACATTACCAGAGGACCAGGCAAGCGGGCCATGGATGTTTACAACTGTTCAGCCAAGAGAGGGGGGCTGTAAATCAGGAAGAGAGGACCGTGAGTTTGTAGTGTGTTTAGCGATTGTTGCTGTAATTCTAAATCAATAAAGTGTGTTCAGTTGGGTGGAGAGGACAGCGAGGTGGTGTTATTTTTAGCAGTTCCTACCGTAATTCAAAGCCTAGGAAGTGTGTCTGTCCGTCGAGTGGAGAGGACAGCGAAGTTGTTGCGTTTGTAGCGGTTCCTACCGTAATCCTAAGCCTAAAACGTGGCTGTCAGTTGAGTACAGAGCTCCGCTTGAGCACGGGCTTTTATGACTGTCAATATAGCCAGCATCTAATGTTAGCTACTCCGCTGTACTGTGGAGTAATGTCTGGCTATGTGAGACAAGCGTCTAGCAGCATTGTTGGATGCTGCGGTCTCAGCCTGGCAACCAACGTGAACTTCGAGTCTGGGGAGGAGGGGGGCGGGGGAGATGACTATCTCCAGTATTTTGAATTTGTACTGCAGTAACTATTTGAAACACTAGCAGTCAGTATTACATATTGCACCTTTAAATATGGCCATTGCTTGTGCAGCATTTCCTTCAATAAACGGATCAAAACCAGAGGAGTTAACCGACTAACCAGCCTTGAAAACAGAGGTGCTTGAACACATAATTGAAGCTCTGCTGTTTTGAAGTAGCAGCAAAGTTTAATATCCTAAGTACTAGTTACTATTTTATACTTAGGCGCTGTGGCTTGTGAGGGAAAAGTTAAAGACCCTCCCTTCTTTAGGAGTTGAACACAAATTAATTCTCAGCCTGTCAGAAACATCTGTTGACTGTTTTAAACACAGAAAGGGATTTGACGTTTGGCAAAAGGTTGCAATCAAGTTAGAAAATTGACTTACAGACTACTGCTGCTTAACATTTAAATGAGCAAGAGAGGCACTCAGTAGGCACTCCCCACCCCATCCTAGATTTTAAAAAGGATCATAGATTATTGGACACACTGACAAGTGCAAAGTAGCCCAACATCATTATTTATCCAGTGAGAAAATAAATACTGTTCTGTTATCTAAACGTCTGATACTTTTGGCATTCACTAGTGTATTTGGCCAAATATTATTATTAGCTCACAAACAAAACTTGGCAAATTGTGCTGGTTTTCAGTCGTCCGAGACATCAGTTCTGAGCAAAATTTCCTTTTTTGACTGTTGTGGCCAGGCTTGCTTCCCGTAACTTCTACTGAACAATAGATAATAGGGGGAAAATTGGGATGTTTAAGCCTGTATATACACTTAAATACAGAAATAGCACCAGTAAAAGCTGAATACATACTGTACATAGCGAACAATAGTATCCTTTCATTTACACTCATTTCCGATCAATAACGCCGTGGATTGCCTTTGTGTGGGCACTAAAATCATGCACACATCTTTTAATCTAATCAATAGCACAGGAACAAGATAAAAGTTTACAAAGTACAGTCAGAACACAGCGTGCCTGTTAGCAGGACATTGATTTCAGAGGATCGCCATCAAGAGGGGAAGATATTTACACTTTGCTCCTTATTAAAAGGTGTGGTTCTGGATCCACATACAGGGTCCCAAGGCCCCCGAAGTCTGACTTAACAGGAGCAAAGCACACTACTCCAGTATGCTGTGTGAATGATGATCAGAAGTAATGAGCACAGCCTCTAGGCAGTGTGACTCTGTGTGCCATTTGTTGCGAATGTTAAGTGTGTCATTGAATTTAGCACTATTGAGAAGTGACGGAGACTAAAAATCTTGCAAAACTGCTGTCTTACCCTCAAGCTCCTTTTAGATAAATAATTAAAAGGATAAACAGACAAGGATATCAACATGCTCATTTACACTGCTTCCGTCTGCCCCCGGGGAATCCCCGGCCCATCTGTAACTTTGGCAGGACTTCAGTGTGCCCCTGTTTGTGTGCATTTCAATAGCTCACAGCGGCTGCACTTGTGTCATTGGTGGCAGAACATAATTTCATGATTCATTACCTCAAACCATGATGTCTAAAAGCACTGGTCTGGAATGATACCATGACTATGATAAAACCACTGGGAGTACAGCCTGCTGGTACAATTTATGGAGCACGCAACTTTGATTTACAAAAGCACAACATTTTGTAAGAGAGTTATAAAAACTTGTTTCCCTGGGCCACTATGTACTAACTAGAGCCTGCCTGATACATCTGCATTGAGATTTTCGGCCAGTTTGAGCTAACCACTGATATATTGGCATCAGTGTGAAATCACTGATAAGTAAAATATGCTGCAGTACAGACAGCCAAAGTCAAAGATAATGTATTTTTACTTAGGATTTGGGGGGAATTCAGTGCCTTTATTTGAGAGTGGACAGTCAATGGGTGGCAGGAAGCCAGGGAAAAGAGGTGGGAAACGACATGTGCCAATAGTCCAGAACCAGGGACGTCGTTTGAGGCGAACACCTGCTCAATACATATCTTGGTCACAATTTAAGGGATCCTTATCAGAATGATGGCCCAACATTTAGCCCCACTGGTCAATATTTGGGAGTTTTAAAAATCTGACAAGAAAAAAATCTTGATTCTAAAATTCTTTTCTTGAAGAATTATGACCAAGCTACCTACTGAGTGTGACGTTTTACAGTTTAGACACCATTACATCAACAACAACATGCATCAACATGTCAGTGCTCTCCAGTGGAAAAACTACATAATGGAGAAACTGTTTCTAAATGACCTCAAGCCAAGTTTGGCATTACTGTGTAGCAAGTTCTTAATACTTACCGGTTTACATATACACCAATAATATTTCTGCATTTTGTGAATATCGGCCGATATATCTGCCTCTGCATACCAACTTGGGCTGTATTTTTGAGAAAGAGACCTTGTCTACTCCTCTCTAACACAACACATCCATTTTATATTATAGTGTAGCTTGTATTTTTTACACTTCAGCTGTGCTCCTAGAAGACTTTGAGCTCAGTCGGAGTACAGAGAGTGAAATGAGCAGGAAGCAATCTGACCCATAGGCGCAAAACTGCCAAGCTGAGCAAACCTTGAACCAACCCAAGCAGGCATGGGATCGGCCTAAACTAATACAGAGCTGTAACAACACCAGATGTTGTAGATGATGAGACATTCTGGAGAGAAAAGGCCTAGCTGGTGAGGAGGATTTGGAAAGGGATAAGTAATTTGTAAATAAGTTGATGATCTTGTGCTCTGTGAAGAATACAAAAGAAGAGAAACTGGCCAGGATGTTGCATGCAACAGAAAGAGCAACAGAGAGGGGACATAATCCTCTGTTTTGGCAGAGAGAACACAGTAGGGGAGGGATTTCCCGATAAAAGTGATGAATTTGTTTGGCAGGCCAACACTGCCCCCATGTGTTTCAACTTTAAACAGCACCTACAGCCAATGTGTTTGTTAGGCAAGGCCTGTGTTAAGGGTTAGTTTCCAAGTTACGTAACTTTATAAAATATACAAACTGTAAAGCGTACCCAATTCATTCAGTGATCACAAGCTCTTTTTTAAATTCTTTACACAACTATTTATATCACTTTTGACAAGTACAACCCTATGAACGCCTTCCAGAAGAGACTGTCCAAAAGTGTGTGTCGTTATCCATATTTGTACAACTATTGGGTCTCATCCCTGTCTGTGATGCCAGGCTTTTCACCTTGTCTTCAAGTGTGGCTGAGAGAACAGGGTGTACAAACTAGTTTGTTTCAAGTCTTTACTTCCCAGTTTGTTAACCATGTTCACATTTGTTTGCTATACATTAAGTAACGCTAATTATATTGTTTTCAAATCTGTCATTATTAATATCTAACCCATTTGGAGCTGTCTCCATCACTCAAAAATAAAATGGTACCCAATGTGACAAAGTGTTACCCAAATGAATAATTTATAAGCATTTTACCCAATGTTGCCAAAAATATTTTTTGATTGTTTATTTCCTCCTGTTAGAAATCTGTTGGGAAATCAAGTTGAATATACTGTACAATCTGTCTAAATGTTTTTTAGTTGCAAAAATGACTCTCCTAGTCAAAAGTTAACTTGTAAATGTTGTTTTGCATCTGACTCTGAAGTGTCGAATGTTGAATTGATAAAACTAAATACATTTGCATTCTAGAAGAAACTCTGGTATTGGTTCATCAGAATTGTGCAGTTAAAATACAAGATGTGTCTCTTTTTGTCTGTTTTACTACAAAGATCTTAATATCAATATTTTGCACCCGGCTTAAGACCCGTGGTGATCTATATTTTGAGCATGCAGCACCGATACTGTGGAATGTTGTTTCTGTGGACTCTGTTAAAAAACAGTTAAAGACCTACCATTTCAAACAGGCTTTTGGTAGACCAGTTTTCACTTTATTTTTGTATGTATTTTTGTTTTAATATGCATCATCTTGTATGTTTTATGTAAAGCACTTTGTGATTTGTATCTGTGAAAAGCGCGCTATAAATACATTTTACTTACCTACTTATTAATAGGTTAACTAATACCAACTTTCCTTTTTGCCTAAGTTTTATGCTAATCACATTAGCAAAGGCAACTTTACTAGAAATAGAACTGGTTAGTCAAACATCATGAGGATTTTCTTCTTCTTATATTGAAATCAATCAATACCAGAGCCATGGTACAGTGCAAACACATTTTTAGACTGCCTACCTCATACTTAAACGTTGCATCAAGTAGAAACTCCTGCAGCATCCTCTCTCCCAGTTCTTTGCTGGCCTGGTCGCTCACAAAATGAAGGACCAACACCTCTCCTTCCATGAAGTGTCCGTGCTGAACCATAGATAACATGGCCACCCTGAACTTGTCCTGAAGGCTCCGGCTCTTGTCCACCTTGGTGAACATCATGAGTGCGTGGTAGCGTTGGTCACCAGCACTATCGCTGTCCCCTTTCCTGGGCCTTAATCCCTTGCTCTCTCCTCCTTCATCTCGCTCTTCCTCTCCTTGCTCCTCAGATCCAACTGGGTGTGAGAGCCTGGTGTCCACAGTTAGGTCAGTGTCGTTTCTGTTGGCGTTGTGGCTGGCCTGGGTGTGCTTGATCCTCTTTGTGGTGCTGGAGAAGTTCTGCCTCTCTGAGCCAAAGTAGTAAAAAGCTACAACAGCAAGTGCAGCAGCCAGGAGAAGCACAAACTGATAGGACCTGAAAGTACTGATCCTACCCATGATTCTGGCTACCAGTCTTAGGATGCCCATATCTCCCTCTTGGGGTCATGAGAATGGGAATACATTCAGCATTTTGTGTCCCTCTGGTTCATTATTCTTTTTGGTAAGTTGCCGACATTTTCCTGTAAGAGAAAGAAAATACTTATTTTAGTCCTGATGCACAGAAATGTTTAGTAATAAAGGATTTGACTTTTGTGCACTAACTTCCAGCATGTTACCTTCACATTTAGTCAGGACCCACTTAGAAATATTTACAGGTGTTTATAAGGTCAATGGATTTTTAGCAAAATAAGATTTTGTGTTGAAAACATTCTTGTACTTTTTGTTAAACTGAAATGGTAATTCTTTTAATGCTCCCCATAACAAATGGTTTTGGTTTGACATCCACAGCTGGATCACAATCCAAAAGTTACTATCCTGTAACGTTACTATCCAATTCAGTATTTAAACCAACGCATCTCATGTAATCTATCTCAAATCATCTTTTCTTACATGCATTCCTACTATTATACTATTCCAATAACGTTAGCTACCTTTTTTGATGCGTTTTTGAAGGTCTCCTCGACTAGGTAAAAGGGGTAAATGGGGTGTCTTTACAGAAAAAGGACAGAAGTGTCTCATGTCGTTGATCTCTGCAGTTCCATTTTGACAGCTTGTTCGACCCGTTACAGGATCCTCAAGTTCATGAAGCAATGTTACATTTTCTAACGTTACACTGAAATATAACGACACCGTTAACGTTCACGGAAGGCCAGATAATCCAAATACTTGCAACAAACTGTTGACATGCCAAGTGATAGCGAGAATGCTAGTTATTAGCAAGCGACGTCTTTGCGCCTGATACAGTTGCCCTCCGACGCCGTTTGTTTAATCCAAGCATAAAGCCAAGCACTGTTTGATTGTTTAAAATTGCTGATGTATCGTTGCATACATCTGTCGTTCTTAAAGTATTACTGAGTTTGCATGGCTTTGTGATTTCGAGAAGTAAAACGACTATTTGGAGAAACCACTAACGTTAGCTAGCAGCCTAGCAACAAAATGCTATGACACAACTTTAGCCACACCCACTTTGGCTTCAGCTTTTTCCGAGCCATGCTGCCATTACGTACAGTTGGAAAACTGAGACTCGTTGTAAATTAATTTGATTTTAATTTATTGATGTTTTTATTTCTCCATTGTATTTACCAAATTGTCCGTGATTGTTTATTTAAGATTCTACAGTTTAAATCACGCTTTTAAATACTCAGTATTTCAAATTATCAAAAACCTCATTTAGTTTTTTTAGCCTACTAGTGGAGTTGCAAAGATGCGATAGTTTCTACACTAGAAACGGTACTATATCATGTTTACATTACAGCTATAAACATAATAACATAAACCAGGTGTCTTCAACGTTTTTTAGGCTAAGGACCCCTTAGATGAAAGAGACGGAGCAGGAAGCCCCTACTACATAAATTGTATGAAAATTGAGTTGCATATTAAACTGGGCCAGATGAATGAAAATGAATGGATTGATATTTATATATTATTTATACATCATGTTTTATGTTTTAATGTTGAAGGCGCAGTGAATCCTTACGCTTAACTGTATATGTGGGTGGCTACCATAGTGGCTCCCTTACCTATAGTAAATGTGTAAATTAAATAGGGAATAGGCCGATTTATCTTTACTAATAATATGTTGGATTCATGTTAATGTATATTTTAGACATATTTTAGTTTTTTAAGAAAAAGATAATTTGGTGGTCCTCTGCAGTAACTCTGAAGACCCCCTGTTGAAGATATCTGATATAAACAATGAACCATACTCATGTACTGCACGATGCACATTTTCTCCTCATTGTGCGGTTTCTGGAGCTTTATAAATATACAGTACATATAGATGTTTACTTGAGTAGCCTACTGTACTTGAGTTCAGTCTTGGAGAACTTTACATGAGTTTTTTTCCATTTGATGCTCCTCTATACTCTAGTGCATTTCAGCAGAAACTATATGGTAACTAATTTTGAAGGTTTTCTCTATAGCTTGAGCTAGACTGATAAACCGCTCAGGCTGATATCAGCTGATGCTATCGTATTGACGATATATTGGTATCAGTGTATATGTCTGCCGAAAAGTAACAAAAAATTGCAGTAGGCCTACAGAAATGTCAAACTAAATTACAGTGTCTCATATATTTGACAGTTTGTCCGCCAGAGAGCACTGACAAGTTGATTTTTCAACTGTAAAATATCCATCTTAGTGTGTAAATCTAAGGGTTTTGAATCACAATGTTATTTACTGACGACTGTATATATATATATATATATATAATAGGCTATATGCATATATACACATATATACACACTTTTTATATACACACTTTTTATATGTCTATGTGTATAATATATGTTTTAAACTCACAAATATTGATATCAGTATCGGCCTCAAAAATCTGGTATTGGCCAAGCTATAGACAAAACATTACCCTATAAGATATGATGCAATGCAATACAATGCGAGTATTTTTAAATGGTGCTATTATATTTTTCCCACTGGTAAATATCAACCAAAACATTATTTTCCCGTGTTTGCTAGGGAAAAATCATGAGTACGAGTTTACAAACTGCACTTGAAAGCAGCATCCGTGCCTCGCGACATTTTCGGCAGCGGCATTGTTGCTCTTTGCTGCTCGCGGCCGTTGCGGATTTGCCCGCAGCAAATGTACCACCTTCTATCTAGCTACAGGAGCAATGCTAGCTTTTGTAATCGCCTAATGTTGTTTTTCTCGTAAATGTTAACCAGCTCGTAACGTTTTAAGTTCAGGCACGTTGCTAGCTAGCTTGATTAGCACTCGCGAAAAAATGAATTCCAACACGCACGTCATTCAGGTGACAAATGTCTCCCCGAGCACAACGTCCGAACAAATGAGGACTCTGTTTGGATTCCTCGGGAACATAGAGGAGCTCAAACTGTTTCCACCTGAGTGAGTATTGTGAACTATTCATTTGTAAAACGATGTCTTTACCGAGCTTACGTGGCTCACGCTGGGCTTCTCTTGAGGCCTGTTGCTAGTGTCGAGTAACGTTAGGCCTCTGTGCACGGCATGCTAATGCTAATGTTTGCCCGCGCCTTTAGTTCAGCAGCATCACTCGCCTATTCCGCATGAGGGACACATGTACTGATAATTGCTCATGTTATGCAATTAGGTGAGGGTTTAAGCAAGGGTTTAAATGTCCTTTCTTCTACAGACTGAGCTGTAGCTAGCTAACCGTTTAAGGGGCTTTCACACCGCTGCGCAGTAACTCGCCGCCTCTAGTCATTTCAATGAGGGGAAGGCGGCAGAGGCGAAGCGGTTTTGACCACCGCGATAGATGTTGGTGCCCATGGGTAACGCAAGTATTCTGCTCTGCTCCCAGGGGTGCTTGAGTGGGTTCCATGCGGTCCCCAGCAAAAAGGGGAATTTATTTCATTAATAACTAACACAATAACAGGATATATGACTATTTTGGCCATTAGTTTCATACACTTTCTGTAATAAAACCTCCTAAAAGCAAAACTATCAGATGGGGGACCCTGGGACAAAGTCTTATCAAGTAGGGGTCTGTGGTCTAATTTGTGTCAGTTTAGGGGATTATTGATGTAAAAAACCAAATTGGGAACCACTTGTATAATAAGTCATAAGAAACCACTTTGATAAAATGTTAACGTTAGTTGTTTGAGTCACTTATCAAGCCAAAATGCTAGGACTTCAACTAAAGGTTATGTGTGTCATCTATTAATCTGACAATTACTTTTGATTAATCGTGTAGCAGCCACATGTCAGGAAATGGTTTAAAAAATGGCATTACAATTTCCCATAGTCAAGTTTGTCTAAAAGCTAAAGAAATATTCAGTTACAATAACACAAATAAAGCAATAAATCCTCATATTTGAGTAACTGAAAATAGCGTAAACACAGCATTTTAGTTTGATAAATGACCGTTAAAATCATTATCATTGTCAAAATTGATGTCTGTTAATTTGTCTAATTGTTTTAGCCCTGAAAAATACCTAGCATTAACCAATTTAAGTTTGTCTTTTTCTGCTTTACATCACTGTAAATTTAATAATTTGTGTATTTTCTCTTTTTCTAACACAGACTAAACAATTAAGTAATGGGAAATTAGTTTGTCAGATTAATCAACAGTGTAAATGAACATTAGTTGCAGCCCTAGATGTAACCGCTGCAGCATTTTCTGCTTAATTGCTGATTAAAACAATGTGGAAAAACAAATTAACTTAGTGTTAATGTTGTCATGTCATTGACATCCTGTTAGCAATCCCTCGGGTTTCCCATATCTCCCTTGGGATGCTAATGAGCTACTGCAATAGGTACTCTACAGTGTTTTAACATTGACTATAGTAGGAAATAATTGTTGTCTGCTTTGTATTTTCCTGTATCCAATTACACCTGGCTTCTCAGCAGGTAGGACATGTCGAGGACCATAACAACAACAAAGATTCAAAGCGTCAGTGATCGACAGTGTTCTTTGATTCTCAACAGATTGTCGATGAGGGTTGTGATAACACTACATCACACTGTAAAAAGTCTCTCTTAAGATACCTTGTTGGTCTAAGCAAAGGATGTAGAGGTCAGAGAGTGGATGCGATTGTACAGCCCATAATCCATTATTAAGTTAGTGGTCCCTGGGGACACAACACTCATTGTCAGTTTGAAGAAGGCATGTTGGGTCTCCTTTTTTGTATTCCTTGCACAACATATCTGTATTTTCTTCCAGTGACTCTCCCTTGCCTGTGACTTCACGTGTCTGTTTTGTAAAGTTCCTTGAGTCTGAGTCGGTGGGAGTTTCCCAACACCTGACGAACACCGTCTTCGTGGACCGAGCCTTGATTGTGGTCCCTTTTGCAGAAGGTGGGTGTCCGTTTTATTCTTGTCTTACTTACATGGATATCTGTGAACATGCATCAAAATGTGTAGGTTGTTTTGATAGAATTTGCAAACGCTATCTGAGCCATTATGAGTTTTTGTGACCAAGCAAAATTTGCTAAGCTTTTCAGTGCTTGGCATTTTTAGGTATGTAAAAGGGAAATGTACATTTGTGTCCATGTCTGACAATCTAGCTGTAAACTTCTCTCTCTGTTATTTGTGTTGTGGTTTTCATAGTGGACAAGTCATTTGCAGAGAGCCCCTTCCTTGCTGGCTGAAAGTGGTCCTCTGCTGCCATCAGGAGATTAGAAAAAAATAATGGCACCAGGCTCGCAAGCCCCCTTCTGTCTCTTGTTCTGCAGTAAAATATTAACTGTTTATTTTTTTTTCTCTCTGTTCAAGGCATCTTTTCTTGAAAAAAAATTGCCACAAAACTCTTAAGTAAAATAAGGGGGTGGTAGGAGAGGGTGCAGGTCAATCTCAATTCCAAGTTTAAATATGTTTTAAATAAAATGTATGTCGATTAGTAGGCATGCACCAGACTAGGGATGCCCCGAGCAGATCTGCCGGATCGGTATCGAGGCAGATTAAGAATTTTTTTTTTTAGTTAATTGGTATTGACTTTAAAGCCATTTCTGATCCTGTTTATATTGGAACCTTTTGCACTCTGGGTATGCCAGTTGCCAAAATTTCCCATTGTGCTTGAACCAATAAACATCAACAATGAGTTCACTTCATGTTATCCACACTGATGGCATGGATCCGCGTGCTGGTGTTATACACCGCTTAAAAAAAAAGTTTAAACCTGGGTATACTGTGTAATTTGTGTTGCATACCATACATGTAGTTGATTTGCTGCCACAACAGATCCATGCCGACACTCCTTGTGCACTGATAATATATGCAACACTGTAGGAAACCATTAAAGACCCTGCACGTACACACTGGTGTTTTCAGTTACTGGCTGATGAGGCATATTTTCAGGTTTAAGTTGGGCAGGGCTAAGGTGGGAGTTTGCTTAGGTCACCAAACTCCAGGTGTAAGTTACCCTGCCCTAACAGGTGCAGCAAAGCCTAGCAATAGAGTGAGGGAGATGTCAATCAAGCACGGTCTTACAGGTCCACAGTTCTGAGGAGAAGTCTAATCAGCCAAATAAGCGAAGACTTTACCTGTGTTGTGGTGTTAGGGTGTGGCTTTGTTTTCTTAATGTTAAACAAACCTATCCAAACTGAATTACTTTATTAAATGTAATCTTGGCCTGATAGGCTGAGAATAGGCTGCTTTAAAAAAAGGAAAATGTTCGGGGCATCCCTACACCAGCACAAAGTATGCATAATAGATTAACTAAACAGCTGTGCATGCTAGAATAGATTTTGCAGATGTTGTGGAAGTTGAGTATATAATTTGGTTATTAATCATTATAAGCACACAAATTGCCTTTGGCATTTACTTGCTTCATGTGCCAAAGCCTTGTATTATTTTACACTGTGCATCTGTATTTCAAAATTTTCACTAACACACAAGATAAAAGTAGTTTTAAGCCTCTGCTTGATGTTGCAGTAAAATGCTTTTTATTGACCCTCTCCACACATGACTCTGATAGAGTTGAGTGAATCTCACGTTTAACAGTGGTGTTTCTTTTGTTGTTGTGTTTTACAGTTCTTTTTCCTGGTTCAGCCAGCCCTATATACCAGGCCCTGCTGAAAATGCCACCAACAGTTTTGTCTTCTGCAGCCTTATCCTGTTTCTCAAGTGTCCTTTCTGTTGTGTGTGTGTGTGTGTGTGTGTGTGTGTGTGTGTGTGTGTGTGTGTGTGTGTGGCGTGTGTGTGTCTCTCTCTCTCTTTCTCCCAATTTAAAATGTAAAATGTCAGATAAAAAAAATAGCCTGTTTTCAGATTGCACCATGGATGATCATCTCCATAAGATTTTCCCTTTTGATTTTACTTTTTGGTTTCTTCAGCTTTGGGCACATTTGTCGTGATTTTATCACAGCTTTTGCTTTTAATAGCCCTTAACTGTTAGTGCAGTTTATCTTTGACATTGTTTTGTGTTTTTAGTAACATACTGTTGGCTAAAACCTAGCAGTACTGTAGCTTGTTAGCAATACTATCTGGTTGCAAAGTAAGTTTTTCTTTTTTTGTGGTGGGATTGTACAAAGTAACCACCAACAAAAGCCCAGAAAAGGTAATATGTCTGAACCTTTTCTGTTTTTGTATTGGTAATGGTAAGTGATGTTGAAATGTACCCTTGTCTACACCCAAATCATGAACTTTTCTTTCTGTATCTCAATGTTCTTGTGTGCTTTATAGCGAAGCAGCCGGCACGAGTCGCTTGTTCATAAAACATCTAATGAAAGTTGAGAGCACATCCCACGGGACAACTGGCTGTGCTTGCTTACGTTTGGTTCATGACTTAAAAAACAAGTACAGGTGATAAAAATCTTGGCAGTGTTGACCACAGTGTGTATTGTGACTTATAAACTCATAGCTGCTAATCCTACAATCATACTTTCACACAAAAAAAAGTCAGGGATCAAGATTTACAGACAAGACAAAAAAGTGGATTTTTGATCATTTTTTTTTATTTTTTTTACTACAGAGTAGTTAGACTAAGGTGGCTTGTCTGCAAGTCTTGTCTGAGTGTTTATCAATATTTGCATGGAGCATGTACTGAAATATTGTTCGTTTTCCTCCAGGAGTCATTCCTGATGAATCTAAAGCTATGTCTCTGCTGGCCCCAGCCAATGCCGTGGCAGGAATGATGCCTGGGGGAGGCCTTCTTCCAACACCCAATCCTCTGGCAACAGTGAGTTTGACTTAAATGCTAACATTGTTCATGATTATTTGGGGTGTCTCTTTTCGATTGCTATAGAAGTTCCTTTTGATCTTAAACGTAACTAACTGTAAGCCAAATTATAGTTCATGTAACTTGCACATTATTACACTTGCGTGACTCCTGACCATTTCCCAAAACATGCGATATTTTTTTACCCTCCAGACAGCACTGTGACTATTGGCCACATTTGTCAAAGTTTTGAGAGACTGTAAATTCTTTGTGGTTGTGTTTTCCAAAACCCAGAGTTAGACATCTCAGAAATTGGCATTTTATCTATTATGTGTTGAAAAAGGTAAATGTGAACAAGATGTAGAAGGAAATTGTGAAAATACCACATAATTGTTCATATTGTTACTGTGCAAAAAGGATCAATTGTAATGTGCAGAGAGGGAACTTTGTTAATTCCTTTGAAATAAGTCCCCCTCATTGCAATAAATACAAATGTTGGCCCCAGTGTGAATGGAGCCTATTTCAAAACTAATTGATAGTGTTTGAGCCAGAATTACCAGGACTACCATGGATTGAGTAGGCGTGAAAGCACCATTTTTCATTTAGTAACCCTCACAAGAATTCAGACATGATGCTGTGTTGGATCTGCTGGATGCTAAATAAAACGTTTAGTGGCGAGTGTTGTTATTTAGCTCTGCAGAGTGTAACAGTGTCTGCGTTTTTTTTCAGATGGGAGGGACGCCATTCGGAAGTCTTGGGGCTCCCAGCATGGAGCAAATGGCTGCCATGGGAATGCAGGGCCCTAACATGAACCCCCAGGTGAGCACTTGATCAGTCACCTACACAGTTGCAGCATATTAAAACAAAATGTTTCTAATGGTAATAACCTTGTCGCATCTCTTTCAGGCTCTTTCTGCAGACTTCCTGAAGCTCATGCAGTCCATGGACCCCAAGTAAGAAACTATACACTATTTTAATCGGAGTATGCAATCTAGTACGCCTAAATACTTTTTTTTGCAGTAAAAAAACTAAATAATTGACGGCACTTGCAGACTGAATCCATTAGCGGCCGGACTGAACTTGAATGCAGGGCTGAAAAACGATGCCTCCAATAAGGAGATTGAAGAGGCCATGAAGAGAGTCCGAGAGGCCCAGTCTCTCATCTCTGCAGCCATTGAACCAGGAAGTGAGTGCCCGTCTCCTCATGTCCCCTTTGCAGAAAAGGCTACTTGTTTTATTTATAGTACATTATAATGAGTGAAAATGCTAATGTCCTGTTAAAACATTGTGCTGGAATTAATTTTTTTTTTTTTAACGTCATGTGAGCAGTAAGTCTGTACTACCTGTTAGACATTTAACTTTGTCATTGTTTTTACAGATAAGAAAGATGACAAGCGCAAACATTCCCGCTCCCGTTCGCGGTCACGGCGCAGGCGCTCCAGATCTCGCTCAAGACACCGGTAAAGACACCTGCATAACAAACTCTGACTCTGGATGAGCAATATCAGATGTGAAAACAAAAAAGCAACAAGACATTAACAGTGTATTTCATTTCTGACAGTAATTTACTGTTTTAAAATCTGCCACTGCTTCATTTTGGCAGACGTACGAAGAGCAGGTCTCGGCGGAGGTCTCATTCAAGGAGTAGGAGGAGGTCCAAGAGTCCGCGGAGGAGGAGGACCCACTCCCGGGACAGAGGCCGGCGTAGTAGATCTAGGTCAGCATCTCCACTGTTGTTGTCCTCAGTACTAAAATATAGCTGCCTTTTTATTCTCAAACACGTGTGAACCACTGCTACAGAATTTGAGCTGTAGTTGTAGTCATGATTTTAATTTAATTTTTAAACCTGCCACTCTCTGAAAACACAATATTTTGCAAAAGAATTCACTTCCAAGAGCTGCCAGTACATCCAGTTTTTGTTTCCTGCAATGTGCTGCTGTTTGCTAATTGTTGACCTTGCTTGTGTCTTGATCAGGGACAGGAGGAAGGAGGAGAAGTCTAAGAAAAGGTCTAAGACGCCCCCCAAGAGCTACAGCAGTGCCAGGAGGTCTCGAAGCATTAGTCGGTGAGTGGTCTGAGCGCTGTGTTGTGGTGAATCACAGGCACACATTCCGGTCACAACAGGTGTACTTCCTTTCAGTTAATGTGAAGCTACGTTCACAAAAGCACATAACTTCAAATGGCAGCAGTCCATAATAGTATAAACGTTTATTTGTATTTTTTTTACTTTGCGTCTCAGGAGGCACAGGCGAAGCCGCAGTGCATCTCGGTCCCCCAGGAGGAGGCTGTCCAGGTCTCCGTCGCTGAGACGGTGAGTTGTAAGGTGCATTTTTCATGCAATTAATTAAGTACAAGGACTAAAAATGATACATTTGTCTTGTTCAGTCACAAGAAAGAGAAAAAGAAGGACAAGGAGCGCGAGAAGGACCGGGATAGAGACAGGAGGGAGGACAGGGACCGGAGCCGAGATGAAAGGGAACGCTCCAGCAGTAAGAAGAAAAAGAGCAAAGACAAGGAGCGAGATCGGGAACGCAAATCCGATAGTGAGAAAGGAGACGTTAAGGTACGTTTAGAGTGTGTAATTTTAGATTTAAATTACTGGCATCTAATTGAACATCCCAATAGGTGGTTACATTCATTTTAATGTGAATTTTGCTGAAGCTTCTGAATTCCCCTTTATTTATTTTTTTAACTCCTTCAATTGTCTTGACAGGTGACCCGGGATTACGATGAAGAGGAGCAAGGTTATGACAGTGAAAAGGAAAGAGAGGAGGACGACGACGAGAGGAAGAGCGACTCCGACTCTGCCTCATCCCCCAAAGGCCAGGATGAGATGGAGAGATCAGAGGGTCAAATCCCCAAAAAGTCCAAACTGAATGGAGACGACCACCATCAGGAAGACATGGAGATGAGCGACTAAGAACATCCCGAACCAGACCTCGTTACCTTTTCCACTTTCCTCTTTTATATTTTTAATATCGGCCACAACATGTCTGTGCCTGATCACTCAAAGTTAAAGATTTGTTGTCTTAACTGTAGAAGCATTTGGGGAAAAGCGGTTGTAGAAGGAAAGCAGTCCAATAATTTTTGTAAAGAGGACTAAAATATAACATGAGACATGGTTTTAAATTGTCATTGTACTTTTTTTAATATCCTGTTTTTTTCTTTTTGTTGCCTTTTGTGTTCAAACTCTGTCTTCCTGGCAGTAGAATACACAGCATTTCCCATTTAAAGTGCTGTTGTGTAAATATTTTGCTAGTCGGGATTGAGTCCTCTCTCCTTTCAGATTGTTAGTCACTCACCTCCCAGCACCAACCATTTTGCTTTAACTGTAATGCACGAAGTCCTGTTTCAGCTGACCTTCCTATATACAACCCTTTGTAAGTGTACACTGTAGATTGAAATGTGTTGTTGCAATGAAATACATTAGGTTTTCCAAAGGAAACTAATAAAATTGGCTCAAACTGTCAACTTGCTTTTGTCACTGAAAGAAAATGTAACTTTTCTACAGTTCATCACTTTCTGTAATTTCCTGGCATCTTCAATGGTTACCTGTGAACTGCTCAGCGCGGACATATCAGACACATAACTGCCCGTAAAAGAGCGAATTGTTTAAGCTTTGGACTTCATTTGTACAAATGAAACCAGGGATATTTCAAAGTTTTGATGACAGTGCCAGAATATAATTGCGGGACGCACAGGAAAAGTGCAAACAAAATGTCTTTTCCATCTCCCTTCCACATTGTACTGCCAGGTTGATCTTGTGTGGATCATCCACGTTTTGCCAAAGAATACACTTCATACCTTTCAACTTCTTTTACGGTCTTAACTACATATATTATGGGAGTCTGTACAGACATGGGTGTGAACTTGACTAGTTGGTGGAGACCTACAACCACAAGCCAGTAATTCTAGTTAATGATGTACTATGACTTTATTTTTCTCATTGATTTTTTTATTGCAACATCATTTTACAAGTGCCCAGGAGGTGAAGTGGCACCTTTCCAGCTACCAGTCCACCACCATACTTTGTTCCATATGAGGACTTGAACTAGCAACCCTCAGGTTCCCAACCCAACTCCTTACTGACTGAGCTACTGCCACTATATTTAGGGTTATATTTCTGAGAATTTAAATTATCATAAATACTGTATATGACACACTAATCATTTAGGAGCACTCTGCACCCAGCTCAAAATAGGATGTTCTTTTAAATCTGACCCCCAGGGAACTCTATAGCCTTTACAGGCCGACCTTTTTCTAAAGTAAAAGAAAACAGAATGTTGATCAATACCATATTGAGAGACCAGTTCTTGAAAGTTAAGAATATTATTAGGCCCATTAATGTCCTTAAGAGTTATGATAACTTTATCTTCCCAAGCTTTGTTAGTAAATGGTTTCCCCCCGGTTAAAAGGTGATTATTGTTCTATAATGGGGAAGACCTACACCATACACTCTTAATGTTTAGCAATTTTCCTGTTGCTCTGAATACTTTAAGCATATGAGTTAAAATTGGACCTTCATTTTTTGGTAGATAAACCTTTAAGGAGGAAATCCTTTAATCTTACTGGTGCCATTATTTTCGTGTTCCATAACCTTCCAAGATGACATTTTATCTTCATTTACCCAAGAGCTGAGACTTCTCAATTTAAATGCCCAATGATACAGTTTAAAATTAGGGCATGCCCATGCCCCATCTGATTTTTAGTATTGAAGAGCTGACCATTTTATAGCGGGTCGCTCACCATTCCAAATATAGCATCTCAGTAACTTATCTAGTTTTGCCAATATCCTACTGGAGGTGCTAACGGAATCTTTGAGCTAACAAAATTAATTATGGGTAATATGTTGAGAGTGAGAGGGAGAATCCACAGAGGAGGAGAAGGAGGTAGAGGAAGAGGAAGAGGCCCAGCCAGAGGTAGAGGCCGAGGTGGAGGTGGAGGTAGAGGAAGAGGGAGAGGGAGAGGAAGACCTGAAGCCGGAGAATATGCTCAAAGAAGAAGAGGACCAAATTTAGCAAATGAAAGTTGCGCAACACTAGTGGACCATGTTGTGAACCACGGATTGACGCTGAGGGAGGCTGGACTAAGAGTTCAGCCAAATCTTAGTAGATATACAGCGGCATCTGTCATGAGGACATTTCAACAAGGAAACAGGTAAAAGAAAATCTGTCTACAGTTGCAGTAATCAGCTGCTCATCGTATGCACCATATCAGCACCTCTGATACCCCTCCCTGTGACATTTGAGGATTGAGGGTCGAGAACGACAAGGAGGAAGGGGGGCCATATTCACGCGAGGGTTTACGATCTCCGGCCCCAGGCTCAGGTACCCCTCATTGAGGCCCTGGAGGTCGCCTGTGACCAAGTCGACGCCGCAGCTGCGCAAGGATGGATTCAACATTCAAGACGGTTGTCTTGCCAATGAGGATGTTTGCCTGTGATGTTGATGGAATTCTCTGGCCAGATACAGCTAGGCGAAGGGATAATGTCTAGTCTTTTTCTGTGTATTTCTGTGTATTTTTGTGATTGTAACCTGTACTGGATACCGTATTGTCTGTTGTTTGCTGAGCTAACAGTGTTATGCACACTACTGTAGTAGCATGAAAACTGGGACATGTTGTGATTCTCCATGTTGACATGTTGATTGATTTGGGTATATGGAGAGAAATAAATTATATTTTCCTCACTCTGCAGCATTGGTCTTGTGTAGTGTTTGGTGAACTTATTGTAAATTTGCACTTTCTCTAAGATGACTTGGTCTGCTGCCTTCTGCATAATACTTAAGTTTGGTTATATGGATCATATATTCTGCCCTGTGTCTTAATAAATCACTCAGTTCTGCTTACTTTATTTTAAGCTCACTTTCTTTTGTTCTGGTGTATCTCTTTATGATGTCACTTTCCATAACGCTACACTGTTCCTCTAAGTCCGAAATCCTTTGCAGTTAGCTTTTATGTAGGTGGGAGCTGAACCATATGGCATTATTTCATATAAATCCCTTGATGGAGGCCTAAACCACTGTCATATCTGAGACACTTCTTTTATTCAAGGTTATAAATTCAGTCAGTTTTAATCCTAGTTGTGTCACAAAAAGTCATAAAAAAGTAATAGTATAGTATGTCAAAAAAGTCATAGTATAGTATGTCAAAAAAAATTACAAAAAAGTCATAGTGTAGTATGTCGAAAACAGTCATGAAAAAGTAATTGTATACTATGTCGAAAAAAGTCCCAAAAAGTCATAAAAAGTAATAGTGTAGTATGTCAAAAAAAGTCATAATATGGTATGTCAAAAAAATTATAAAAAGTCATAGTATAGTATGTTGAAAAAAGTCATAAAAAGTCATAGTATAGTATGTCGAAAAAAGTCCCGAAAAAGTCATAGTATAGTATGTCGAAAAAGTCATAAAAATGTCATAGTTTAGTATGTCGAAAACAGTCACAAAAAAGTATTATGTTGAAAAAAGTCCCAAAAAATGTCATAAAAAAATAATAGTATAATATGTCGAAAAAGTCACTAAAAAGTCATAAAAAAGTAATAGTATAGTGTGTTGAAAACAGTCATAAAAAAGTCATGACATATGTCGAAAAAAGTCCAGAAAAAGTCAATGTATATTATTTTGAAAAAGTCATGGTATAGCAAAAGTCATATATACTACACTATGACTTTTTTATTGTATACTACTACTGTGACCTGCAGTGCCCTGCTACGTCCTGTGACGCCCTGCTATACCCTCCTACGTCCCGTGACACCCTGCAGTGCCCTGCTATGCCATGAACTACTACAACTACTATTTCTAGTCACTGTTCCATTGTCTTTATTGTGACTATTATTGCCACTGTTCATCACACCCCCAACCGGCACCGTCAGACACCGCCTACCAAGAGCCTGGGTCTGTCTGAGGTTTCGTCCTGTTGTGTTGGGTCTTTGTAAATTATAGAGTGTGGTCTAGACCTACTCTATCTGTAAAGTGTCTTGAGATAACTCTGTTATGAATTGATACTATAAATAAAATTTAATTGAATTGAACTATACTAACACTTTTTGGACATTTTTATGACATACTATACTGACTTTTTAAAAACCTTTTAGTATATCTTTTGTTAAACTTTTTTATGACATACTATACTATGACTTTTATTACATTTTATAAAGTTCCGCCAGATTTTACTTATTTAGGCCAAATATCCGTTGCAGGGTAAATCCAGACAGCTAGCTAGACTATCTGTCCATTCTGAGTTTTCTGTTGCACGACTAAAACAACTTTTGAACGTACACGTTCCACCAAAACAAGTTCCTCCCCGAGGCTATTTTACAGAGGCGCCGCTGCTCTGTACGGTGCTTAGCGCTGCCCAAGACAATTGTGATTAGTTTAAAGGAATGCCAATAAACCAGAGCATTTTTTTCTCCCATCCCAGAAAGCTGTGGACTCGGCAGACCCTCATATGCAGCGCTGTGGAGGTAGGTCTGGCAATGCGGGATTATGACATACTATACCATGACTTTTTTGACATTTTTATGACATACTATACTATTACTTTTTTTTTTTAAAACTATGACATACTATTACTTTTGACATTTTTATGACATACTATACTATGACTTTTTTTGAATTCTCTTATGACATACTTCATATACTATGACTTTTTTTATGACATACTACACCATGATTTAAAAAAAAGAATGTATAACATACTATGACTTTTTTAAAATTACTTTTATGACATACTATGACTTTTTTTTGACATTTTATGACATACTATACTATGACTTTTTTTGAATTCTCTTATGACATATTTCATATACTATGATTTTTTGTGACATTTAAATGTTTTTTTAATCCCTTCTTTGTCATCTTTAAGGTTTCAATCAGTAACAGTAAATTAAGGGTGTGAAAAAAATATGGAAGTCCAAACATATGTGGAATTTTTATTTTAATACATTTTATATGAAAATAGTGTCGCAGACGTATACAACAGTGTTTGCTGTACAACGGACATGTAGATGAATTCCCTACTGAAAACATGGAAAATTCAAGCAGCTGAAAACAGGGAGGAGCATGAAATAAAATGAAGAGCGTTGAAAGTGAGGAGGCACACTTCCAATAACGTTAGCTGCGCTTGCCGTAAGGAGGAAGGGAATGTGAAAAATGAAATGTACTGTATTTGGTTATACTGATACTGAATATAGATGTAAAAAAAGCTAATTGATTTAACAACACTTTGAGCCACCACATCGGTGTAGTACACCTTCATTTTAAAGTCCAGTAGCAGCCAGGCAAGTTAACGAACAAACATGAGCACAACACCTAAGAGTTTAACAATTCCAGCCTCCAGTCAACACCTGGACTTAATTTCAGGAGGAAGCTTGGTGCTTTGTGCTTTTCACCCTGTAGAGGTGAATTTTTGTTTAACACATCTGGAGGGGGTTCAAAAGGTTTATCAGATATAGTCGAAAGGGAAATAATGACAGAAGAATTATTAGATTCATTTTTCCTTTAAAACATTACAAGTATGTACAAAAATAGCAACTGCCACCGTGTTACAAATCAATTAACTTGTGATGATACATTTAAAAAAAATCCACAACTCTTCCTCTTGCAAAGGGCATCTTAGACTCATCAGCACAAATAATAAGAAAAGAGAACATAAAAGACAAAAGCTCATAAAACATGTATTTACATTCTGTGCAGGGGGAAAGCCTGGTTCTTGTTATAGTGTAAAAATGGCATGAATGTCATTCATTCCCTAATATCTACTTCCTGTACAATCCCCAGATCTCTTCTTTCAGCACGATTGTACAGTTTGTTACATTGTTACAAAGGTGTAGTATGAAACAAAAGACATCATCACTTACACGTGAGTAATGAGAAAAGAAACTAAAGAGAAAACTTTGTGGTACCGTTAAAAACTGCAGCATTTCTAGCTTTGCCTCGAAACCATAATATTTCAAATGCAGGATTAAGGGTTGAGTATCACAAAATGAGTGTTTATAAACTCTGAACTGAATGCCGAGTGGCTGTAGTGGATCTAAATAGTGCGTGAACGCTCAGTGATGCTACTCCATGCCCATAAAAATCAATTTTACGCACGCACGCACGCGCACACTTTAAGGAATTCTACAAAAACTGACCTAAACAAAATGCAACTTCCAAAACTGGTTTTTAGTATTGCAAATTTTAAGTGACACCAAAAAATTAATTTTTTGTGGAATTCCTCCCTGTCTGACACAGTAATATCAGTGCTTTACTACAGGTAAGTTAAAGACATTCCCTTTATGAACATTACTTACATATTTAAATACATAGTATCGACTGAACTGGTTGTTTGTCTTCTACTCATAGCCCATATACAGAAAAGTCACTTACTCCGCTGTCACTCATTTTAACTTCAATGCCCTCTCACTGATGAGAGGTTCAGACTCTCAGCTCCAAGTTAGTTGCACTTTCTGCCTCGGCTGCTGGATTTAACCAAATCTAAGAGTTTCCAAACACTTTGTTATTATGAAGATATGTCGACCTCTCCGTCACAGTTGGCCTCCCTAAGCTCTGATGACGCCATTTTAGTCCTGTATGTCAATTCGGGTCGTCTTGCTGCGGTTTGTGTTCAGGGTTGGGATGGGCGATGGAAATCCATAAACTGTGAAGGAACAATTACTGCGGTTTGTTTTTTTCCCTCCATTTTTCCTTTTGTAATTCGAAATATAGGTTTTGTAGCATAATGTTGTCTTGCTGCACGTTTGTTTCCTGTTCCAGCTCGAGAGGTTAAAGGTCAGGGAAGCGGCTAGGGTCTTCTTTATAGTCGTTGGGAATGGTAAAAATGGACTGATCAAACTCATCATATCGAAACTCCTGAAACGTCACGGTGGCTGTGATCGTAGGGAAGACAGGGATGTCTGCAGGGAGACATAAGCAGAATTACGAATTATATCTTTGGAAATCTTACAGGCATGCTTTTTTTTTATTTTTGGTATACCTGTCATTGTCTGATTTCTTTCCGTATTTTAAATGAGTTGGAGAAAATATCGAATGAAAAAAATCCCTTTTAATCTATCAATCTTACACATGAGAATTACATCTACTTACCCAGTTTGACAGGAAAGCCAGGGGGGAGCTTCATCTGAACAAACTCCCGGAGTTTATTAAAGTGCTTGAAGGGTGCAATCACCTCCAGAACATTCAATAACCTGGCGGAGAACAAAAACAACAAATGGTGACAGGTTACAGACAAGAAACTACCCACAAATAAACATATAGCTGAAATAATTTTTTTTTTAATATAAGGCTTATTTTACTGGTTATAAATGGTTCTTAGATGTTGCCATATTTTGTGAGATGTATTAGTAAATAATTGTTTATTTCAATACAACAGCATGAACTTAACTTAATTTGCCGCTTATATCAACCCAATTATATCAATCATTTTAAGCTTCACAGGACGGAACTGTAACACACTGTTGTACACAAACAATCAGTAATTACAAAATGAAAATAAAAATTCAAAGCTTTAAAAGACAAACAAAACAAAATCTGAGTTTTCAGTAAATGTAAAGGAAAGAATGAACTCCAACAAAAAGGTTTTTCTGCCATTTGCACAAATAAGTAATTTCCCTTTTATCACCACTCTGCAGATGCCAGGAGAAAATAACCAGAGGGAATATTGGCTGCCTTAAGTTCTTTTTAATAACAGTCTGGATGCCAAGTTAAAGAGAAGACTCACGATTCGATGCCCAGAGGGAAGTCTTGACTCATGGCTATTGTGGCTTTGAAGTTTTTCTTGCTCTCTTTGCAGACCAGCTCTCTTCCTAGATGAGGAGCTCTGAGCAGACAGAAAGAAACAACCACCTGTCAGAATGTAGCCGCTTTTTAATATGCAGAAATCTTTCACTGTACTTTTTGTCCAATACTAAAAACAGCTGATGAGTATTGACATTTTCGTTATTTTCACGGAAGTAACTCGCTCTGCTTTCTGTCACTCGTGTTCTTTCTGCTGAACAGTAACTGAACGTGACTCTTATCAGTCAGAGGAAACAACTGGCCTTGAAAAGTGCAGTTAAACATTCTGTGACACTGAAACTTGTGTAGAGATGTTTACACATGAATTCTTCTGTAAAATGAAAAAAATACATGCATAATATTACATGCGACGTGTGCGAGAAGACAACATAGTCTACAATGTGTATGGAAATTACATAAATACGTAAATCATGCAGCAATATATTTCCTATTGAAATGTGATTAACCTTAAATCTAACTTTCCATCTTTTTAGAGAGGGAAACTAAAAGAATGGTTCATTTTCAAAGGACAATCAGATATTTTGCTCCTTGATTCACAAATACAATATGTTACAGTAACATAATTTTTTCCTCAATGGTCTGGTTTCCTCTTTAAAACCTACTTTCCATTGTCAGCAGTGATGTATTCCAACCAGGATATAGTGTTGGGTGAAGGGGCAGTTAGAGATTGCCTCCTTGCCGGCTGAAGAGCAGAGAGAAAACAAAAACATGTTGAGGGCAGATCTAAAGACTAAACTACTGCAGGGCCACACAGAAGAAGAAAAAAAACAATGATTAAAATCCACACTGATATCAGACAAAACCCTATGATTCCTGATTAAACTGAGAATATTCTAACATTACGCTTAACCTGTTTCTTTGTAAAATCTGCGAGCTGCCAATTTCCGCTCAACAGTAAACCTGACAAAAGTCACATGAAGACCTCAGTTAAGAAAGTGGAATCTGTGGCCGGGTTGGATCAGTGGGTAGAGCAGGCGCACATGTACTGAGAGATTTATGCCTCGACGCAGAGGTCCAGGATTCGAATCCGACCTGTGACGATTTCCTGCATGTCTTCCCCCTCTCTCTCCCCTTTCTCACCTAGCGGTCCTGTCAAAAATCAAAGGCGGAAAAGCCCCAACAAATATTCTGAAAAAAGAAAGTGGAATCTCTACATTTAATCAGTATGTCTTGATTTATTCCCACAGCGATGATATGATCAGCACAGGCCACTAGAGGGCCCCAGTGCATCACTAATACCACAGTAACCTCAGTTTGGCCTTTTAGGCCTTGCAAATAAAGCGTAATTGAATTACTATAATTTAGTACACCACTAAACATCTGATAACAGCGACGTGATGCTATTTCACAGTGTTTTTTAATCTAGCTACGTACATATTGCCATTACTTTCTGAACAGCAGTGTTTCTGCTCTTAATCCTTTACAGGAATAAATGACTGCAAATACAGCAGCAATAAACAGTAAGAAAGAAAAGCAGTAAAGACATCACCTCAGACTGTCTGTTTCATTTACAACTCAATATGAAAGTTTACTGAGATAGGTACTTTACAAATTGAGGCAAACCATTTCTGTATTCATCTTTTGTTGCGGTTCTTTTTTTCCCCGTTTATTTTCTTAGCTGCCTCAAAAAGTAAGTGTGTAGCATTAAATGCATTAACAAAACATCTACAGCAAAAACCTGGAGGAAAGAACTCGGGGCACAAACAGCAAGATGGACAAAAAGACAAACAGAACATGTAAAAGAAAAAGTCAACCAGATAAAAACATGTAGAAGTTGCCTCCTCATTTAAAAAAATGAAGAAATAAAACTGTACATAGTTCTTCTTTAGCGTCACTTTAAGATTGGATCTACTTGTGCTGACACTGAAATAGAGCTGCAGTAAGCTCCATCATGTTTCTCCTAAAACTGACTTTCACCTAAAATGATCTTGCAGTTCTTGCCAACGTTCAAACACACCAGCTGACCTCGCTTTTTGTAAGCCGTAGTTAAATAAGCAAGTAGGGCAGAATAATGTGGAAAAATGTTGTGGATGACAGGACACCTGGCTGTGCCAAGAGTCAGCCGTGTGTCCTGTGAAAACAAATGTAGACGATATCTTAGTTCACCTTCATTCCCACCTACACTGCAATCATCAAAGAAATGTTTGGGTGTTTTCACGTTGGGCTGCGGCCATGTAAAGTGCTCGCTGTCACACACCGGGTGTATCAGCTCTGGCGTGTTGTTGTGACGAGGACAGAGTACACACAGCCTGCCGAGGCCCTGATCTGCTGGTATGCCGGTTCCACCCCTCCATCATTCCATGGCACCGGGGGTTTTAGCCTTCATCCATGTGATCAATAGTGTCAAGCCCTGTTCAAAAGCCCCCCATGCTTCCCTGTGTCCACAGATCTCCCTCGCTGTGGTAAACACAGCTACGTCACACCAGCTGCTTATTTTCTGCTCACCCACTTTCCACGTATGATTTTCCGCTGGGGCGGAAGGAAAAACTATTTCCACATCGACACGGAGACCCACTAAAACACAGCTTTTTCACTTTAAACATGAGTGGGCACTCAAATTTAAATGAGTGTAAATACACTGACAGACAACAGAGATAGACACTGATGAGACAAAGCCCAGCACAGAACGGGGCAACAAAAAACAACTGAGCAGTTAAAAAGGCACCCATTGAGTGTTGAGAGGCTTTGACTTCACTGTGTGACTGGCTTTATTGTCAGTGTTTAGATAAGGGCTTGCTAAGCAAAGTCTGGAACATACTATGAGGGGATGGTGGGTGGGAGAGTCATCCCTGTCAATGTGAAGGTGCAGCTTTGTAGCTTTTACTACAAGGCATCAGTGCTGGGACTCAAACTCATGCATAGTGGAATGGAATGGGGGGAGGGGTACCTGTCACAGTGATCGGGGCCAGCTTTTCATTTTGTTTTCATGTGCGAAACAAAAAAAAAAGTAACAACAGCAGGGAGTCCGACAGGAATGTTTCAATAAACCATGCAAAGTTGATTGACAGGGTCCGGCAGGAAGTCCATGCTGTTTCTACAGGATTTATCTTTGTACAGATACAGTAGTGAGAACTGGGGGGTTTATTATGTTTGAGACTCGTGTCCTACCCCAAGGTTCCAGCAGGACAGGACAGTTTCAGGACTGGACTGGTGGTTACTCTGCAGGTATAAGTAAACAGGATGTTTATCGAAGTTCCTCGCAGTGAGTCACAAAGTAACTTTACATGTGCATCTTTGGTCTAAGTGTCCAGCTGCACTCTATTAGCTATCGTTTCTTCTATGTTTCACTCTGAGGAAACCTCCAAGACTTTTTGAAGACAAAGATTTATGATGTCTGTGACCTGCCACAGCAAAAGGCCCAAAAGAAGGCAACTAAAATCAGTTGAACAAGTTTAACCAGGTTTTGCTGATTCAACGTGATTGAAAAAATATAAGTCAGAGTGATCAGAAATTCTTAAATCCACAGCATCCTGATCGGTTGTTTGCTGCCGGAGGCTGAAGACGCTAGACACTCCCTTAAAGTACATATTGTACTTCAGTTTCATAACAGGACTGTGGGAGTCAGTGAAGATTCTGTCTTTTTTTAAGAATGTCAAGGTGGATGTTGGTCATATTGGCTGCCATGTAATGTCATGTTGTCAACGTGCAGGTTTCAACACCAATCTACGATAGGATGTTCATGATGCGATGTTCCTAGGTGCCACGTAAACCCAATAATCACATCAAGGTTGATGATGGCGGGGGTATTGTGGATTCTCTGGTGGAAGTCTCTCTGCTTCCTCCACCACCCTGCTGAAAAGACAAGTGACAAACAGCCATATTTGAAGCCCGACTCACCTCAAAGTTCTGCTCTATGAGATTTCCTCCTTTACTCAGGCTCTCCATGATGGCTTTGTTCCTCAAGATATCCTCCTCGCTCAGGTGCTCCCGTCTCTTCCTGGACTCGAGCACCAGGCCGTTCACAGAGTAGAAATCTGCCAGAAAGTTTCCCACGCGCTCCTGGAGGTAGAAGAAACACTTAGACAAGTCCCCCTGCTGAGTCACCAATTTCCCTTTAAACACATGTCAAAAGGACAAAGGAGTGTGAGGACAGAAAGCAATACCCACATAACTCATCCACCACCTTCATGCCCCCTGCCCTGTCTGTGTTGTTGTTTAACTCTGAGCCTATCACCTGTGGTTCCCTCCTGGGGTTATCACTGATTTATTTACTGTCTTTCCTGCCTGGTATGGGAGATGTAACACAGGGAATATGATCAGGAGACTGGACGGAGTCTACAGCAATGAATAGCAATGAATTTATTTGCCCAAAAAAATTGAAAGAAAAGGGGAAAAGAACAAAAAATAATAATAAATCTAGCAATTCTAATTCAGTCCAGACCTATCAAACTATTGCTAATTTATCTGCAATCCTTTACTTTGCTGACACTATTGCTTTTACAGCAAAGTAACAGTAAAAAGTGTGAGTACAGGAATCCAATATATTTCTCATATTATGGCTTTTCATAAGACAAGGCATCTAACAGAGTCAGAGCACTTGCCAGACCAGATCGATTATGGCTTTTAGTTTGTCCATGTTGTCAGACATGTAAAGGGGTCAACAGTCTGAGGTCCTTTTGAGTAAACCAGCTGAAAAACATCATATATTGCAACTGTGGTATGTTACACATAATCTGTAATATACATTCTGATATATCTGTGTACCTTCCATTTCCTGCCTTACCCAGAGAATAGATCAAATTCCCAAATTTCTGTCTGGATCAAGCTTCTACAAATTCCAGAAATTCCACGCCCAGGTGAAACTCTGTGACCAACAGCTGACTTGGGAAAAGCTGTAGTGGTGGGAGTAATAATATCATAACAATACAACTAAAACAACAGACACCAACCGTCTTGTCCTCTCTGAACAGCCAGCCGGTCTGCGCCCTGGAGAAGGTGATGGACTTGGTGGATAGTGTGGCGGAGTACACATCGCTGCTCATCAGAATGTCCACTTCCTCCTCTGTCTCCATCTCCGACTCCTGAAAATACAGGACAGTGTCAGGAAACTACAGAGGAATTAACAAAGGTATGGACACTCAGTATGTGGTTCCTCTAAATCTTTGATAAAGAGCAAGATATCTTAACAACTACTGGCCAGATTGCACACAAATGTTGCATGAGTATTCATGCTTCCCAGAGGCTGATTGAAATGATAGTGGCGACATAACCTTTTGTTTAGTTTCACCGTCAGGTCACATTTTCCACTCGCGCATAACATCAAACTATGAAGGAACACTGCCCCGTCGCTTACTGAAAAGACTCATCATAGACCTTTTTGATTTTAAACAGCATTTCTGGCATCACCATCAGAACAAACCATACAGTTTTAGCCCCACAACCAAAAGTTCAGTAATGCGGTAGAGCTAAAACAATTTATTTGAATATGGCTCTGGAAAAATATGAAACCTTTTTTTTTTTTTTTTTTATTATTATTATGATTTTCTAACATTTTGTAGACAAAACAATGAATTGAGAGAATATTTGGTAGGTTAAATCAATGATGAAATAATGTGTGTTGTAATGAATATTGTAAACTTCAGGGTCTACAATCTTTCAGTCTTATATATTGGCATGTCTCACACACCTCATGGTGTATCCGCTGGTAGACTTTCTGTTCGTTGTCCAGCACAACAAAAGACTCTGAGGGGATGGCATTGCCGTTGAAGATGAAACTGAGGTCCCCGCGCTGACACTTCATGTCTGTGAAGTCTATCAGGGTAGTGTCCAATCTACATGCACACACAGACAGACAGACAGACAGACAGACAGACAGACAGACAGACAGACAGACAGACAGACAGACAGACAGAGAGAGAGAATGTTTAGTGTGGGTACTTTAGATACATGAAAGGAGAAAACAAGAAAAAAGAAAACGAGTTGCACTGACCAACGTTGGCCACATCCAAGACATCAGCAAACAGTGTCAAAACTGTAAGCGAAAAGAAAAAACTGTGATGGATGTCAACACCTTGGCTCTGAGAGTTTAAAGACAATGTGTATGGTAAATATTGCCATGGGAGACCAACAGCACATTTCAAGAATCTTTCTCTTTCACTTTGCCATAGTGGGTAGTCCTGGAATGAGGCACGACAGCAAAGAGAATGGCTGATCTGCTTGTGAAGTAGTATGAGTAGGTATGACAGGCCTGACCACAGGTGGAAAGTATTGAATTACAATTACTTGCGTTACTGTAATCGAGTAGTTTTTTTGTGTACTTCTTTTTAAAGTAGTTTTTAAAATCTGTAATTTTACGTAAGTATGTTTTGTTTGAAGTATTGTACTTCGCATCATTTTAAATCACATCCGTTACTGAGTAAAAAAAATAATAAATAGGCAGCGCCAGTTTGTGTTCACTTCCAGTTTGCGACCACTTCGGCTTCAAGTGCAAGAAAGACAACAGCTTTAGTGTAAGCTGTTTGCCCAGAGATCTCGAACTAGCAGCTTATAAAAACTCCACATTAAACATGCGCAAGCATGTAGAGGTCCGTTAAATAATAACTGTACCATTACAGTGCCGCTAGTTTCATAATGATGCGAAAAACATTTAGAACTTCTCATAACACAAAAGGTCCCTCACATTGTTTTGCGCCATTGCTTTGGCAAAGTATCTGTCAAACGAACTAAAATCAATATGGTAAGATACAACATTTATATAGCCCATTACACAGGCGAGACCCTCCCCACCCCCCCAAGTAACTAAACAACTTTTACTAATTTTAAATGAGCTACTTTTTACTTCTACTTGAGTATATTTTCATACCAGTAATTATACTTGTAATGTAAGTAGAACATTTTTGTAATCTTTTTTTACCTCTGGGCCTGACACACGGTAGCACTAGAATTTAAATGAACTTACTGCAACAATTTTTTTCTTTCAGTCTCAACTCCAGGCTAATAAGAAGGCATTTTGTATACCAAATTAAACATCCGGGAGCAGTTTCAGAGATTAATGACAAGCTCCACATCAAGGATATCTCATGCAGGAACCCGTCTTCAAATAGATGTAGTTGATATGTTATGATACCCAAATATAGAAGCATCTGTGTATGTGCTGGATAAAGGGCTGCCCTGGTTTGTCTAACATATAACCCAGTAAGAAAACTGGAATCCAAGTTGATGTCTGTGCATATGCCTTGGCTGTGAGAGCTGTAAACCTCAAGACTGTGGAACGCCGCTTGGTGTTAGCTTTTTGCCCACAGGCCATGAAGTACAGCAACGTGGATTCCAGCTGTAGATTCATTGTTGTGACTACGTGTCAGCGTGCGTCACAGGGTGATGAATTTCTGCTGACGCCCTTTGTAAGCGAGCTAGGCAGCACATCACTGTAACTCGCCTTCAATGGGACTCTGATTTGAATTGTAACACAGAAGTAAAAGATCTGTGCACCGTTCACTTCCTCATACTGCCAGGCACTGATTTCACACTCTAGTTAACCAAAATAGGTTGAGGGGAGAAAATGAGGAGGTGTAGAGAGAGAGAGCGAGCGAGAGGTAGAGAGAGGAAAAAAAGTAGAGGCTGATATGTGCAGCACAAGATGACAGATGAATTAGTTAAGACTCAAAAGTAACAAAGTGCCTCGATATAAGGTTTTCTCAAAGAATTACTGTTTCATTTTATGTGGTTTCCATAAGTTGGTTTTCTTGTTTGACTCAAGACCACCATCATAGACTTTATTTAAATGCAACACAAGGACTTGTTGACAGGACTTGCCTGATGTTGAGGCCCTGCTTGTAGATCTTACAGGCATCTGAAGGCAGGATTCTGGAGAGCAAAGGCACTGAAACATGAAAAGATACAGTAAGGACATGTAAAATGTCTAAATTTAGAAAGCTCACTCAATAATGAAGACTACCATCGTCTTCAAAGCCTCAGTAGCATATAGCTCTGTAGACTAGAGGGCCGTATAACGTGTAGTTCTGTCTCTAAATATTGATTAAGTAACTGAAGTAACTAAAAAGCAAGAAACCTCCCTCACTGTTCTATCACTGCTCAAAACTCTAGAGGTATTTTACCAGTCCAAAATAATTGTTTGAAGGACTGCACTGAAAAAAATAAATCCCTGTGACAGTCTCAGATCTGTGAGGCTGGTTTAAGCCATATGCTTCTCTAAGCACAGTGTTTCCCATACATTGATATATTTGTGGCGGCCCGCCAGACAATCAATGTTGACCGCCCCACACACACACACACACACACACACACACACACACACACACACACACACACACACACACACACACACACACACACACACACACACACACACACACCCCTCCATGCAGATTAATTAATGCCATTGATTATTATACACACTCCAATACAGTAATGTAGGTGGCAGTGTGAGCTTTATAGGTCCCATGACATGGTGCTCTTAGGATGCTTTTATATAGACCTCAGTGGTCCCCTAATACTGTATCTGAAGTCTCTTTCCCAAAATTCAGCCTTGGTGCAGAATTACAGCCACTAGAGCCAGTCCCACAGTGAGCTTTCCTTAGTATGTGCCATTTCTGTGTCTGTAGCTATTGAGGAAGGTGGAGGGTGGGGGTGTGGCCTTGACCAAGTGCCACTTTGCTCGTTTGAAAGCCATGAGGTCTCTCTCTCATGAGTGGGCCAAATTATCTGGGCGGGCAAAGCAGAGAAAGGGGAGGTAACCTTGCTCCTTATGACCTCATAAGGAGCAAGATTCCAGATCGGCCCATCTGAGCTTTCATTTTCTCAAAGGCAGAGCAGGATACCCAGGGCTCGGTTTACACCTATCGCCATTTCTAGCCACTGGGGGACCATAGGCAGGCTCATATTAATGTTAAAAAACCTCATAAAGTGACATTGTCATGCTATGGGACCTTTAAACTTGGTTTGTGAGCCGCTAATTAACACACAGAAGAAGACATCGACCGACATCGATCTTTTTCCCTGCAGAGAAGACACTGCGGTCAAGCCAGCCGACACTCAGATCTCCGTGGTCAAATCAGCCAATGCTGAAATTGTAGTGCACTCTTATACTTGTACTTTTGGTAAATGTATTAAACGGCGCAGATCGACAGTCTTAGCAAAGTGAGCGGTAATATACACATGGGACTACTTCTGGTTTTCAAAATAAGGTGTTGAAGTTTATATATAAAGTACACATAAAAATAAGATTATTGGATAATATTTTCAAGAAATAAAAACGAACATTTTTATTGTATACATTTTGAAATTTTACAAAGTAATTGTCCCACATTTCTACCGTAAAATGACTGAAAGTCGAGATGCTAAAAAACAATTTTGCTCCATAAATCCAGTCAATGACTAAAATATTTGAGTTTATTATCTGTAATAATTAAAATCTAACAATTTAACTGTATGAATATGGAGGTTTTTCCAAGTCCAACATTTTTACTGTAAAATGACTTTAAATCTGAATTTGGAGGTGCAATAAAAAAACGTTGGTCCATAATTCCAGACAATGACTGATATATTTGAGTTAAGGACATCTCTGACTACACCCTTACTGAAAATCAGACAATTTTACTATATAAATATGGAGATTTTTAGAAGTAAAATCCCATACCTCTACTGTTAAATGATTAAAGGTCCCATGGCATGAAAATGTCACTTTATGAGGTTTTTTTAACATTAATATGAGTTCCCCCAGACTGCCTATGGTCCCCAATTGGCTTGAAATGGTGATGGGTGTAACCCGAGCCCTGGGTATCCTGCTCTGCCTTTAAGAAAATGAAAGCTCAGATGGGCCGTTCTGGAATCTTGCTTACTATGAGGTCATAACAAGCGAGGTTACCTCCCCTTTCTCTGCTTTGCCCGCCCAGAGAATTTGGCCCACCCATGAGCGAGAGGGATCGTGGCTTTCAAATGAGCAAAGTGGCAGTTTTACTGTATATTTTTGGAAAGTTTACCAAGTAAATGTCCCACATTTATACTGGAAAATGACCTCAAATCTGAAACTTGATGCGCTATAAATAGACTTTGCTCCATAATTACAGACAATGACTGATATATTTGAGCACAGGACATCTTACTAAAAAAATCTAACATTTTTACTGTATAATTTTGGAGATTTTTCAAAGTAAAATCCCATACCTCTACCATTAAATGACTAAAAATATGAAACTGGAGGTGCTATAAAAAGACACTGGCATATACTACACCAGAATAATTGCATGTTGGGATGACAGTTATCCTTCTTTGTTCATCACAGTCTCTAAGAAAAGTTGCTTTTTACAATTATCTGCAGCACGCTACTCTCATATGTCCTTTTATCTCTACTTTCCCTTGCTCATTTCCTGGCATCTGCCCTCTGGCAGCTGACAGGTTGATATTAAGTAAAACTTTTAATTTTGCAGATTAGCAACCAATCAAAATAAAAAAATTTAAAAACTGTGACTATGACAACTGCAATGAAACATTTGGTTAAATTATGTTAAAGCTTGTTAAAGACCTGCATTTGTGAACAACAATTATATTAAACAATATCGGACAGCATGAAGCTCTGTCTTTTCAATTAAAAGAGGTTATTTATTGACCTTTTACCGATTCAGTGTGATAGCTGTGTGGTTTCATGCTCAGTGCCTACGGATGGAAACAGCACAGCTTGATGCTGCGAAGACAGGTGATTGGGATTGCTGTCTGTGTAGAAAAAAATGCAACATACAGTACGTGCTGTGTCTTTGTTTTATACTACTAGTGGTCCTCTATGTTAGCTAACAGTGCTGTAAATACAGTGTACGTGAAAAAGGGAGTGTGTTCCTTTGGTATAAAGTAGCCAAGGTACATGGAGTAAGCAGCTAAAAAAAAAGTGCTGTTGACATCATAAGTGTAAATATCAAAGTTATCAAAAACTTAACTGCCCTGACTCATTTAATCAGCAGCCTTAAAGAACATGGTTACCTAAAACAATTGGTCTTCCAGGTGAAGTGCTTCACATTGAGAAGCCTCCAAAAATGTTTTCCCCTAGAGTCAGAATTTATCTAACACCTTCCTGCATCGGTTGTTCTGTTCCTTAAACAACATGCTGTCACAGTGCTGTTGCTCTGTTGTTTAAGTTCTGAATATCATGATTCTTGTATTTATTTATTTAATTAGTTTATTTGTCAGGGACAATGTACAAAATACATTAATCTTACGAAAAGATGTTTTGTACCAGAGTTAGCTAATGCTAGTTTCCATCTGCAGTCCCCGGGCAGGTGCACACAATATTAAAACATTACATTACAAATAACTGTCAGTAGTATTAACAAATACATGCAAGATTAAACACTAATCAGATATTTAAATGAAAAACTAATCAAAAAACCATCACAGCCTAAAATATATACAACATAGTCAAAAACATTTACTTCAATATTACATTTGTAAACTTTTAAGTGTGCTGATGCTCACATAGCTGGTTATCGAGGATGTATTTCTTTAAGTTTCGAGAGAAATTATTCAAATCTACAGACAACTGTAGCGGTCATTACTATTGGAATTATTCAGATTCATTGTTCTTATAATAATTAAGTTCTAACAGTAGTTTTTTTAATTTAATTTTTCTAATGTTTGTTTGTATGTTTGTATTTTGTATTGTACCCTAACTACTAACCCAGATTAAATAACCATTACACTGGAATACAGCATAAATAAGTGGTTTTCCTGTGGTGCTGGCAATGTTAAAGAAAGGTATAGAAGGAAAGAAATCTGTACAAGTGGGGATATGCATACTACAAATAAAGTAATGTACTATTACAAGATCAGTTTATGCAGTGTTCGAACTGGCCTTTGGGGAGCCCACTGTTTTTTGTTGACACAAGAACAACGGTTAAAGTTACTCAGGCTAACGAAGAATACCATAATTCCTCCGTTCAATTAGGCGTAAGCGATTCCATCCTTACCCGTTTTGCTAGCAGCGTGTTAGCATTTGAACAAAGTGCTGTGTGTCCACAGTGTGTAAAGACTGTAGTTGCAGTATTGCCTGAGGCCTTTTGGAGGAGCAACACAAACATTGCAGCCGTTACTTGCATCTATTCTGAATAAAACCAAAGGATGCAGCCAATGGCCAAGTGTGACTTTGCTTAAGATGCAAAGGCATTACACTGTCAGCTATTCCATCAATCAATAGATAATCTCTCTCACGGGTTAAAGACGACACACGGGTTAAGAAACAGCCATGTATATGGGCTCTTCCAGTCTCTCCACTGCTAGCTGTTCCAATTTAACGGGAGAGAGGAGCAAGAGGGGTTATAATCGTGACCGGCCTCTGACGAGCTGTTACCACCTCCATCTTCAGCCAGAGAGGACATTATTTCTTCAGCTTCTTCTTGCGTTGTCACCCCGGCGGGAGGTGTCTAACAGGGCTTGCAGCAGGTGAATCGGTTGTGCTATTAACGTCATCGCTACACAATTTCTTAGTAAAACCAAAATCAATTAAACTGCCTTGTTTTCTTTTTGCCATGGCTATATGATGCTAACTGCAGAATGGATTTGAAGGACTTTTTGCGCCGATTAACGTTTATATTTTTCTACGAATCTTTGAGTTAACATGTAGCCTACTAAACATGAGTTGAATTTGCACCGCAGCGCCGCCACGCCCTGATGCTCATGACAAGAATGGCATGTATAGTTATCTTTATTGAAGTGAATTAGGTTTAAATCGCCATCATGCATGAATGAATGATATTTTTGCAATTTTACACATAATAATCCACGATGATCACATTACACAAAACTGAAATTGCACATCAAAATGACACACTGTTAATATTTTTAGAGTCCCCCCCCCAAAAAAATTTCACAAATCACCCAGCCCATGTCTTATTAAGGGGAGCCGAGCTCCCCCTAGCTCCCCCGTAGTTCGCACCCTGAGTTTATGAGTGACAAGTGCTACCACCAATCTACCATGTTGGTGGCAGTGGTGAATAAACACTGTAATTTAGACATTACACGTAATAAAGATTTTCAATATAGGCCTGGTATAACAACAACAGTTCCAATGCCAAGCTCCACAACTTTGTACACTCAGCTGATGGCCCTGGTAACTAGAAGAACCCTAACCCTAGACTAGAGGGGGGAGGCGGCCATTCCTTATTTCCCACACCCTTACTTCTGGCGCACAAATGTGGGACTTTTACTTTAAAAAATCTCCACAATTACACAGTAAAAATGTTTGATTTTCAGTAAGGATGTCCTGTACTCAAATTTATCAGTCATTGCCTGGAATTATAGAGCAAAGACTTTTATAGCTCCTCCAGTTTCAGATTTCAAGTAATTTTAGCGTAGAAATGTGGGACTTTATTTCCAAAAATCTCAAAAATTATACAGTAAAAATGGTTTCATTTTCAGTAAGGGTGTAGTCAGTGATGACCTGTACTCAAATATATCAGTAATCATCTGGAATTATGGAGCAAAGTCTTTTTATAGCACCTTAAGTTTCAGATTTGACATCATTTTACCCTAGAAATGTGGGACTTTTACTTCATAAAATCTCCAAATTCATACCGTTAAATTGCTTGATTTTTAGTACGGGTGTAGTCAGAGGTGTCTACTGAAATAAATCATTGTCTGGAATTATTATTATATATTATTAATGTTGTATCCTTGTAAATTCCAACAATACATTCCTTTCACAATTTAGTGGCATTTTATTTGTATTGTATAAGGGATAGACACAGGTTACATACATTTTACTTCTGGTGAATATAATCCATTAATCTTCGCTTACTCGATCTGGGCCGTTTGAATGCATTTACCAGGCGTGCCATTATAAGAGTGCACTATAATTTTAGCGTCGGCTGATTTGACCACGGAGATTCGAGTGACGACTGTCTTGACGGCAGTGAGAAGACGGCTAGAGTGACAAAACACAGACCCCTCTGCGTCTACGCCAGACCCTACGCCGTAGCCTGACGTGCACCTCTCGAAAAATGTAACTACACGTCACGGCGACGCATGCCGCTCGGCCGTGCCTTGGTAGCGTTGCATTTCCCCCCGACTCATTTCCTGGTTCTCCTTCTCCATAAACAACGTGAAATAAAAGGAGTTAACTTCTAATGCTCCAGATTTCCCACCATGGTCAGAAAACACAGGGGAGACTCTTTGTTTCTCTCACTATGACTCTAGAGTCGCTACTCGCTCCGAAGCTAATCGCCGGCACTCTCTCACTTCTCCCTCTACCACACACATGCGGCTCGACGCACACACCAGCGCACAAGTATAAACATCAGGCCACTTATGTAGGCTACGGCGAGAGCTCTGCGCGGAGCCTCCGCACAACTGTAAAACGGCCTTAAGGCTAACGCTAGCGATACTAATGCTAAATATAAGCAAAGCCGGTCTACGGAAAGCCGTTCCACTCCCTATTCAGCCACATTGTACCGAATTTGGTTGCAGTTCCACCAGAGTTCCACTGGGGGTGATCGCGGTCCAGTGCAAAATGAATGGGACCCTATGGAGCTAGACGGCTAAATGTGGCTCTTTCGCCTGATTTTCGTTGAGAAACCTCAGATTTGATTGTAGTTTTTGCAAGTTCAACATGGGTTATAGGTCGAAATTTGAATGAACGAGTACTTATGTCCTTTTGATTTCTTACAGGGTGAGTCGTTGTAGCCCATAACACGCTAGCATTCTGCTAATGAATGCTGATTGGTCAGTGAAGGTCTGATTACGATCGGAGATCCCGCTTGACGGCATCCGAAGCAGAGCCAGAATGTCAGAGTGAATATTTCGGCGAGGTCTTTAAAACATCAGCAAACCTCTTTCTAGCATGTGTATTAACAGGGAGAGCCTAACCGGTCAGCTGTGTTGTCGATGCCTCGAGAGAGAAAAAGGAAGCGACTCAGAGCTTGCCGTAAAGCAGTATCTCTGGCCATATATGTGTATGACGTCATTGACATTTTAAAAGGCTTTTTAGAACAAAAAAGCGACTTTAAAAAAATCTAACACCCAGCAGTGTGTATTTTCTCTGCCTCCCCTTTCGAATGCAACATTCAAATTACTAGACAAAAAATTATATCCTGAGAAAAGTGGGTTTTGAGGGGTATAGCTCCATAGAGCCCCATTCATTCTGCACTGGCCTGTGAGCGTCCCCTATATGGAACTCTGGTGGAACTGCCATTGACATATATATAATGGACCAATAGATCCCTTTGCTCTGGACGGAGACCAGTGAAGGCTATTAGAAGCACTTTTCCGGTGATGGCCAGCTTTACTGCACAGCCTCCAACTGAGAGAGACCGCGTAAATGTGACGTGAGCAACGTGTCTGAAAGTTGTAAGTGTTCTGGTAGCTGTGCCAAGAGAAATCTCAATCATTCCCAATCTTACAGAGACGGAGAGTGTAGGTATATGTAAGGAGATAACATAAGCACAGGCTAATTATTGCTAACTAACATGCTAGTTAACATTAGCAATTAAACCTAAACAGCTAATGTTAAGGTGCGTGCGCAGGCTTCTCCTGTACTATACGGTAATTTCTCTACTACTGCGACAGTAAGTCACTTGGTTATGACACAATCGTTAGCCTATTTTTACAAAAACGTCTGCTGCGGAGCCATAACGTGAGATACAAGGTAATGGAGCCTTTTATCCTTTGTTGTGTTTCTTTAGAACTAAACAATGGACAAATCGAGTCTTTAAACGCTCGGATGTAAAGTTATTCTCAGTCAAGTGACGTAAAAAATTGGCGCAGCGAATGCTAACAGGAGGTGATGGCCAGTTAGCAACTCCTTTCTATTCCAGAAATTCTATTTCTTCATGCCGTTCCCCATCTCACAAAAAACCTTCCACCCCACTTCTCTGCACTGCCATGATATTTCTTCTTTTTCTTTCCTTTGTCTGTTTTCTTTTTTATTAATTAATTTCAACCATCGCCCACGTCCATCATTCCACTTCCCCTACGGTTTCACATCTTGGGGGGGGGGTGGGGGGGGGGGGGGGGGGGGGGCGTTTTGGGGGGGGGGGGGGGGGGCACCACTACATCTTGCCTTCAATCCTCCATTCCTCCCTGCTGTCCATTCCACCTCCTCTGGGCTATTTTTCCATTTATTTCCTTCTTTCCAGCTACTAAGTGCCTTGGGTGCTTAAACTCCTTTCTGCATGCTCCACTCCTTTTCCATTCCATACTATGCTTTCCTTCTCTTCCTTTAATTCCATATTTTTTATATTCTCTTTTTCTTCCACTATGTATTCTGCCCTTTTCCTTCATCCACTCCATACCACTTTCCTTTCAGTTGTACCCTATTCCACCTATTCATTTCGTTTATCCATCCTTCCAAAATTATTCCATTCCATGTGCTGGGGTCCCTTCCTCCATTCCTTCCTTCTCCATTCCATTCCATTCCTTCTATTATTATATTCTCCTTCCATTATCATTGTTTCCTCTCCTAGTCAGTCCATTTCCACATTCTGTGTGGTCCTGTGTCCACTGTCTCTCTCTCTCTCTCTCTCTCTCTGTCTCTCTCTCTCTCTCTCTGTCTCTCTCTGTGTCTCTCTGTCTCTCTCTCTGTCTCTCTCTCTCTCTTGTCTCCTGTCTCTCTCTCTCTCTCTCTCTCCTGTCTCTCTCTCTGTGTGTGTGTGTCTGCCTAATGTGTGTGTTGTGTGTGTGTGTCTCTCTCTGTCTGTCTCTCTCTCTGTGTCTGTGTGTGGCTGTGTCTCTCTGTCTCTGTCTGTCTCTGTGTGTCTCTCCTGTCTCACATGTCTGTGTGTGTGTTATATCTCAGGTATGTTTCATCTGCCGATTGACAGTTTGTTATCAGATTGAGAGTGTATAGGATTGGATTGTTGCTGGAGGATTCTGCTTCAGATTATCAGTGGATATGTGGATCCTGATGTATATATGATATATATGAGGGTAGTTGACATTAGAGGATGGTGTGTCAGTTCATGTCCAGCAGGAGGAGTCATTTTCAGCCTGTAGCCACTTGTGACTCCTACAGTCAATGTCCCTTATGGCACAGATCAAACACTAACCAGACAGACTCCATCACATTTTACCATCTGTAACACATTCTTCTGTTGGTGTTTCAGACTACACCATTACTAACCCAGATTGGATAATGTCTGTGAAACAATTATGTTTTCTGCCACTATCATAAAACAGCGTAAAGTGTTGCTTGACTCACCCCAACTTTGGAAGTCCCAGTGAAGCTCCAAGTAAAAGTCTCCAAGCTTCAAATGAAGACAAAGAAAACTCAATCACAAGTGAAACTAGATGAGTGGCACTGAGACATTAGGAACAGAGAACGGAGTAAGGCCTACTTACTTCTTTCAGGGCTTTCAGCAGCTTGGGCCTCTTGTCCTCCACAGTCTCCCTGGACTGTTGCTTCAGCTTCCTCAGCAGTGCTGTGACTGAAAGACAGAAACAAAAGTCATGAAAAGTTTGAGTGAGACTAAAAGCATCATCAATTAGGCAGATGTTTTAGCGTGAAAAAAACCCAAAAAAACAGCGTTTTTCCATGCAAATTTTTTGGAAAACAGCAAACATCCTTATTTCCATGGCATGAAAGCCAGCTTCTCTTTAATCATGATTAGTTGGCTGAGGAAAAAAGAATTTCATTTTTACAAGCTGAACTTTCCTCACTTTTAGGAAGAGTTGCGCTCTTCCAAAATTAGCTTTTTTTTTGAGAGCATCTGCCTTCTGAGTGCATTGCAGTCCCTCCCTACTTATTTTAATGTAAAGATGTGATGCCAGATTTTATATGTGACCAGCTGTTGTTGCTTTATTCACGAAAAACAAAAACATTTAACTAAAACTAATATAAGTTTATATCACAAAGACTAAAAGGTGCCAAAATCCATGCTGTATTGAAGTAGCACTGTACAGGAATTGTTTTGCAGTGCAGATTGTTTTTTGTGTGCAGATTTTGCCCCTTCAACATGACAAAGGTGATCCTGTGTCATTGTGAGGGTTAAGGCTTAAGCCTTAATGTACTGTGAGTTTTTTTTTTTTTTTATCTTAGGAGCTGTCTCGCCTTGCAAATCCTGTCAGCAATGTGACATGCTAAAGGAATAGAACAGGCGGTTTACAGTAACGATGGCTTTTGGATCAGAGATACACTGACTTCTCGGGGCCAGATGGGACACTCCCAGCAGCATCGGGCCAATCACTGCACACTGCTGCAGGGATCAAAACATTTCCAGGAAGTTCAAAGGGAATAAGCCTGACAGATATGGAGCTGCCTGCTAATGAGCTGCGCCTTTAACCTCCTTAACGACCTGGGGGAGAGACATATGCACAGGAGACTTTTAACCATGACGGGCCGGATTAACAAGCATTCACAGCTCTTTGGCCCATTGGCTGCAGGAGACTCGCTTCTTTAAGCAAAAGAAAAATAGGATCCCCACCCAACTAGTAAACATATATTTAAATTTGATTAGCTACTTATAGGGGAGTGGGAGCATCAGTTGCTCACGGACATAATTTTGTTGCTTTAATGAAGCCAGGAGGGGATTAAGTTACGACACGACTGCCACTTATAAACTTATGGGAACAGTAATAAAAAAAAGAAAATGTTTGGCTTGTGACACCCAGACTGCCCTACATTTTAATAGGACGAAAGGCAATAGTGGACATATGGCATTATCATTAGCCTGAGTAGCTCCTGTGCACCACGTGGGGAGTCAACATACACAAACATGTCGCTCTTATTGATGCTTCCGACGAGTAGGGTTGGGCATCATTTAGATTTTAACGATTCTGATTCCAATTCCAATTCTTCCTTTCGATTCCGGTTCTTATCGATTCTCGATTCCGATTCTTTTGGGGTTGGAGTTGAAACGGGTCACGTGCTTATTTCACAAATACAAAAGGTGGGTTGCAGTTTGACGGGGCTTTTTCAATGTAAAATAAAGCCCCACTAGAGCACCGCCTACTGTGCTCCATGGCTCCAACACAACAAGCGCCTGGTCGCTACAGAAACCCAAACTTGCGCATGTTAAATTTGGAACCCATGATCAGATTTGAAACCAAATCCTCCAAACAATTCCAATAAAGAAACGATTCAGATGGAATCGTAATTTTTGAAACAATTCCGATTAGGAATCGGTTCTCGATGCTACCGACGAGGCAGCAAGGCCAAATTACAGCACAGGGACAGGCACACGCACACACGCACGCACACACACACACGCACACACGCACGCACACACACACACACACACACACACACACACACACACACACGACGGCACACGCGCCAATTGACACGACACACGTACAGGACGAAGGTGTGTTTGTGGCCCGGCTGCCTAATGAGTGTGGACAAGCTCTGGATGGGGCTCCTCCTGATCCTCGCGGCTTCTCAGCGGGAAGAGGAAAAAAGTACAATCCCACCATCTGCCCACAGACCACCCAGCCAGCACAGGCCGAGAAACCAACGCTGCCCGCTTTAACACTAAACCAAACTGACTATCCACGCTCAAGGAGCTAATTCACCCAGATACTGATTAGGGCACTTTCCTGACATTAATTAGGTGAGTGGTCTCAGTAATTTCACCTCCACACTTTAATGAAAAGAGACAGAGTCAGGACTTTGTGTAAACATCACCAAAAACTGCCACTATTTAACAATTAAGCCTTGGATCTAAATGAACAACTGCGGATGGCAAGTCTCCAACAATCTGAGAACACTCAATATTGACTCATCAGGTACGCTGTGGAGTCACTGTGTGGTGGAGCAAAGCAGGCAGTCAGGCAGCAGCAAACAGGCCAATCTGAATATACAGTAGTTCCAAATATTTAAACTTCCTGAGGCATGGTCAATCTAAAAAAACTCAAAACGGCCACATTAAATGGAGATAACACAACACGTGCAGGATGGAGAGCTCTTGATGATTGATTAAAATGTATAAGCTGCTTTCAAAATGTATGCATAAATGTATTGGGAAGGAAAAAATGATTTATTTAAGCTTAGCTTGGGTGATCCGAATCTTTCATATTTAGTTTTAATATTATTATGTCATGGGTGTTAATGCGTTTTAAATGGAATTAGGGCTGCACAATTAATTTTTTTTAATTTTTTTTAATCGTCATCGCAATATCAACAGGCGCAATATACATATTGCGAACATACAATATGCATAGACACTCACAGATTTTTTGTGTTAGTTGAAAGAAAATATCAGTAGAAAACTGCACTTTAAAAAGAAACTGTCGTTCTTTTTTTCGTGGTGCCTTTTATATTCAATTCAATGTTCAATTTGTTCAATAAAAGAATGTCGAAAATGATTTTCTTCCGTTAGTTTTAAGTTCAACAAGCAATTCGTTGTATTTTAGCAGAAAACTGAAAGCAGCAGAACTGTAGAGCTGAGTACACTTTAATATCTGTTTATTTATCGCAAGGAATATCGATATCGCGATATTCAACAACATTATCGCATATCGCATATTTTCCTCATATCGTGCAGCCCTAAATGGAATATGACTTCACTTCGCTATAAAACCTACAGTATTTAACTGTCTAATACTATATAGAGGACTCCAATACAGGCTAGGCACCAACATATATTGTATTTACAATATAACAAATATTCAAAATATTGGCTGTTTACTACCTAAATTGGCTGTAAAAGTGTACAAACTGATTCAACATGAACAATATCAAATTCTAGCCAGTTGGTGGTGATAATCACGGCACACCTGGGCTGACCTCAAAGCTCTTCCAGAAAGAAAGAAATAGGAAAATAAATTTCGAAAATTATATTACAGCCATCTCTCCGAAGGGGGAATTCCTTTAACTACAGACCAACCACTGATGGTAACCATGGCCTTAAAAAGAACAAAGCTTCCTTTTTGATACTGTCAATCAGAGACAGTGGCTTTGATACCATAGGATAACAATAATAACATCAAGGCAAAAATGTCCCCTCTCCTTATCACTTGGCAATGTATAATATGGTCAAATGTTTAAATCAAGAATAAGGCAAGAAACAATGAAAGCAAGCCTGTATAATCAACATCGGCATGACTGACAGCCTTTAAACAAGCTCCTGAAGTTGACAACAAAGCTGTGTAAGTGGAATGACAGAAATAGCTCTTATTGGAAAAAAAAGCACATGACAAAAACTATTTCTGAGCCATGTTTTGCTCATTGATCAAATAATAAATCTGTAAGTGATAAAAGCTCAGGTGACAAATACATGACATATGGAAATTAGTTAAAAAAAAAAAAAAAAAAAGAAGATTGGCTAAAAATAACAAAGCAAGAGTTAGGATTTATTTTATCAATCGCATTCAAGAAAATGTTTTTCTTTGAAAAGAAAGAAGCTAAAAACGACTATGACGATCCAGACCTTGATTACTAGATTATTTTACCAGTTTTCAGCACTGTCCAGCCCAGGACATTTTGCCTTACTGTAAATCAAACACTTCCCTCACAGACTCCTGCCACATGCTGACTCAGCTCATACTGAATAACTGCTAGACATGGCTCTACTGGGCTAACTCTGTGAAGGACTCAACATTATTACACTGAATAGGTAAAACAGTCTCAGTTTCCTTCAGCACCTTTCTCCTTTAAGGTCATCATGGCAGCCAGGTGAAATTCTTTATGTGGAAGGCTGAGTGTGATTGTTTAAGAGTGTGCAGAATCAGCCGTTTGAAGCTGAGCTGTCACAACAGAGGCCCTGCCCTGTACTTTGGAGCGACATTAAAGAACACAAAGAGGCAACGAGGGTTAAACAACAACAACAGCGGTCGTTCTCAGTGGCAGAGTTTTTGCTTCAGTGCAAGAGAAGCTGCAGTTCCTCTTGTAGGCTGATTCAGGTGATAAGCAGACTGACCTACTGTACCTGTCTGCCAGAAGGTTGTGCCTGTACCTGTCTACTGATCTCATACACTGATCTGGCCTACAAACTCCTCTCCCTGGCCCTCATCCAGGAAAAACTACAGCTACAGACAAGGAGGGGCTTTTTTAACAACTTCATAGTGTTTTAAATCTTTACTTTTTACACATTTGCTAATGAAGACTGTGTGTTTGATACCAATGAAAAATCTAATAAGTGTACTTTTTTTCTTAAACAATTTATTTATTGATTTTCAATGCTTTTGTTCCACAATAATACAGGACATATTTTAACTTTCAGAATGATATCAATAAGTGTACTTTGAGTTAAGATAATTTTGTCACACATACTAATCCCACAGTAAACAATACACGTTTTACTAAAACGGAAACCCTTAGATACTCTTACATTCTTATCGTCATATAGCACTATATTACATTAGTTTTTTATTATGAAGTGAGGTGAAATACTTTTACTCAACCGGCCTCATTTTCATATAACTTCAGTCACAGATTTTCTGTAGTTCCCAGAATGTATTTTAACAATATTATAACAACAGGAGCAAAGTTGCTGCAGTCAGCATGTAAGAGCAATGGTGAGTGCAGCAGCCGAAGTAACAGACAATATGTCATATAGTTGCATTACAAGGTGGTATGTACAAGTTAGACAAGGTAAGGATTGGTCACTGCTAAAGTAAAATGGCGTTACAGAGTTCATTCAAGGCTTCAGTCGAGAGACACTTGTAAATCTGGTAAGAGGCATTTGAGAGTTAATTACAGGATGTAGTAAATGGAGACACTTTAAGCTGCTCAATGTTGGTTCGATGTAGCTGTGCTAAAAAAGCCTTAACTATTTAATTCTGATGGACTAACGCTTAACAGTCTGTTTGAGAAAATTCAACAGCATTCTGCCTTTCAGCCTCATTGTAGCCGTATTGCAAATGTCTCAATGCAATATTTTTGCATCAATGCTTAGCCAGTTATCATCAGGAATAATGACACACACAACAAGATAAAGATATTTACCATCATTCTTCTAAACAGCACCAACGTCTGTTTAACTGTGACGTGCTACCTTGCCAGCTCACATGCTGAGGTATTTAAAGACAACGTAGATGCCCTTCCTGTTCCCAAAGAACGTAATATCAAGAGCTTTAAATAGATAATGGACAAAATGCACTTTTCACACAAAAGTAGGCTTTGAAATATCAAAAAACTACACAGTCTTAAAGGCTGAGTACAAACAGGGGGATAACTGTTGACTGATGAGGTGTGAATGGAGGTGTGCTTCCAAAGCACATTTTGGGAAATGCTCATGAGCAGAAGTTCAATATTCAATATGTTAAACATTAAACTGCCAGTGTACAAAGGTGTTCTCATCTAACACCCAGTATCTACAAAAACTGACATGACTGGTTTCACTTAAGTGGATATATAGAATTGGAAATGAAAATTATCCTTAACATTTTTAAATCAAAGTTTGAGCCACTATGAACTAAGGGTAGAAAATGGGAGTGACAGGGGCTTGAGCATAATCAGCCTATGAGGAGAGAGAGAAGCATCTAATGAATTGCCTTTCATCAGAACATAAAAGCCAGAGGGCTTTGAGGAATGTCCCCTCTCTCATTAAGGGACAAAGGAGGCAGGCTGGTGTCGTGCCCTCTCGTGGAGGCAGCGGCGTGGAAGAATGTGCAGTGGAAACTGTTGATTTGCATCTGTTGATCGGACCTTTTTTCTCCCGTCACTGTTTTCACACGGGAAAACCCAAACTGAAACCGTATTGAAGCCACATTGATTTCAGTGAATAAGCTGGCTGACCAACATTATCTCAGTATGTAGCAGCAGTGGTGTGGTTTCAGTACATTGCCAAGCAGTGGCAGTCACAGATACTTACTCATTTGTCGGTCTCCGTAGCTAATGGCCTCAGCAAGGGGGCTCCATCCTTGAGCGTTCTTCACCTTCACCGGTGCATTGTGGGCCAGCAGCAGGTGGGCACACTCTGTAAGAGGCACAGGAAGACGGTCAGATACGTAGATAATTACTTAAATCATACCAACCTCCTTTGAATGACACGTTTTACATCAACTATAACGTCACAATTAAGACAAATAACAACATATACTGTACAGTATGCAAATAACAGACCAGCAGCAAAAAACAACACAAGGGGGGGAAGAGAGAGAGCTTTACATAAATATGTGCCTTACATAAAGGTCTGTTTGTTTTAAGTCTGTAGCTTTTTTGGAAGTAAAAATCCCTGGAATACCGGTATAACCCTTTTACTGTATGTGTTTGAGCTAAACATGGGATGGGATATACATGGGATATGGTGTCTAAACACCATATGCCAAATATGATCATAACCGGGATACGCCTCACAAACGGGTTATTCATGTTCATGTAAATGCACTTAATAAAGCAACATCCAAAGGGCCTTTTTTCTCTGACCATCAATTAAAATCTTGGCTGCTGCTTTCTGCTTAAACAGCAGGCACTGGAGACACATTTAATTTAGGCAATAGAAAGAGAGGTAATACAAGTATGAATAAATTCTTCCTAAGTGATAAATGCAAGCCCATTAAAAAATTAAAACAAAACTGCACCTACATCCAAATCTCCATACACAGACGTTTTAGCCCAGTTTTAGAAATAATCTCCGTCCACACACACCTGAAAACGCACATGACCATTCATGTTCGCTGGGCATGTGTGGGCCAGTGTACACCAGTGGAGACGGGAATTCTCGCAAATCACTCAAATATTAGCTTGCCTCCTACGCATGTAGTAGCATTATTAAATGCACATTTTAACCGCATATCAGCTGCCAGCATCGACAACAAGGTTAGCAAAGCCCATGTTATCCATGTATAATTAACTACCAGCAGTCAGTCAAGGCTGTTGGTTGTTTTCATCTGGAAAAGGGTCAGGTGATAGGGGGCGTAACAAAGGAAACGAACATGGGTGTCTGGGTCATCATTTTCAAAAGTCTCCGTTTCCGCTCATCCTGACAAAAAATGCAATACCATAATTTTCAAACAAAAATTGTGTCAGCAGCATTTTCAAAAGTCTCCATTTATGGATTCGAAAACGCCAGAGTAGCGTCTACGCGAGGCGTAAACATAGCAAAAGTGAAGAGTTTTAAAATGAAAACATATTAGTGTGGATACCTCAGAGACAACTCGCAGGTACTAAGAAATTGGTTTTCTTTTCAAGTAGAAAGATAAAAATAGACAGAGAAACAGATGGGACTTAAAAATTGTGTGGTATTTAGCAAAAATGACCTTTATTAAAGGCCAAACGCCAATGGGGGAACAAGCTCTAATGACATTCCTCATTTGTCTTTCTGGTGTCCTGATGCTACACATCCACAATGCATGAATTCAAAATGTTAAGACACAGAAGAAGGAAAATTATGTTTTGGTTTGACAAAAATGCACAGGACATGTATATTTGAAATTTGTTTTTTTACTATATCCTGGAAGGAATTCAATAAGTTCAGACTGACCAAACAACACTGTGCCTAGCACTAATTTTGTGTCCAGCTCATCTTCATGAGACAAACCAACAAAAAATGAGACACTTTTACTGGCTTTATGTTTTCCTTCTTTGCTGCTTATGTGATCACTTTGCAGTATACTTTAAATACACATGTTGTCTGACTGCTATAAACAAGCAACAAGCTGAAGATGTTTCCTGTAGGTTCAAATCAATGATACAAATTAATCCTGGTTTTATAGAGGGACAAATTGAACATATGATTGAGAGGTCAGCTGACCCATTAACCAAAGAGCCATATGGGACCTACAGTTACACAAGACTCAGCATCCTACTTTAGAGTCTATACTGCTAGAAAACGAGGAAGACTTCTCAGGAATAAAATGTCAAAACATCCCCTGGTACGGTGTAGAGTAACCCTCAGAACTGTGCTTGTATTCCACCAATGGGAAAACAGCCAAAAAGCCTCGTCCCTCTTTCAGTGGCACGATCAGCAGAATCCCTTCCGTTTCTGAGGAGCTTGTCAACAAACAACAGCAAGCCAAAAATGAAGCCTGTTGTTCCGGCTCAACTGTCAGTTTTGTTGTGACATAATTCATTACAGTGTTGCCGTCTGTACGGCTCTGTCTCAGCGCTGGGCAGGAGCCGTCAAAGTCCCAGGCAAACCACTCAATGCAAAGTAGAGGCTAACTGCTAACAGTCTGTCGCTGAGTGGGTAGGGTTCTCACTTAATGGGGCAGGAACTTGGGCTTTATTATAAGCAGTAAGACCAACCTCTTCAATGATCATTTAGACTGACAAAGGTATACAGTCTGTATACAGCCCTTCTTTCATTGCAAACCTATGAGTCAACCTATTAGTCATGTAAACAAATTCAAATGGGTTCCTACCCTCATGTTCAGACTTGTTTCTCTGCTTAAATCAGTATGAAAGCTATTAAAAACGGCTTTAAATTCTGTACGCACAGAGCCAACCTGGTGCCTAGAACTAGAAATAACTTCTCTGCCTTTTAACAGAGAGCTTAACACATTGTCACATATATCACAAGTCTAAAATACCCCATCACCCCTCTCATCTACATACTCACAATTTTTTATTAATGACAAAGAGGCCAGGATCTCATGCATTCTTTATGACAAGAGGAATACATTTTGAAACTCTTCCTAATTAAACATATTATCCACACAACAAAGAGGAACGTGGCTATCCCAGGAGTGTAGTTATAGAAAATAAAAAGGTGTTTTGTGACAGCACTCAAAGCACTTAATCTATATTCATTACAGAACCAATTATCAGCAACACCATTGTTCTAATGTACAGCTTGCTTCCTTGTGGAAGCATGGCAAAGAAAATCTAAATTAAAGGAATACGTCACCGTTTGTTGAAATAGGGTTATTCACCATCTCCTTGATATTTATATACTGTAGGTGGGAAAACACATTTTTGTCTCAGTGCATGCATTGTCTTAGTCCGGCGGCAGCGCCACTAGCTTAGCTTAGCGTAATGAATGGAATCCTTTGTTGCCGTTAGCATGTCGTGAGTAAAAGTGACCCCAACAACAACAAAAACAAAACCTAATTACTTCTTGTGGCCTGTGTATTCACAACGAGTAAAAATGGCAAGGCAGATTAAGATTTCCTAGGCAGATATTGACTTGGGACTATATTGGGTGGAATTAGGCTACAGCCGAAGCACTGCTACTCGGGCACAGAGATATCGGCAGCCCGCGGGGCTCTGTGGCCGACGCAAAGTCACTGTTTCTGGGTTGCTGGACAACCAAATTCCGCTGCCCTGACTGAGCTCCATGGGGCTCGGCGGGCCGCTGCCCGTCCAGTAACCCAGAAAATGTGACTTTGCACCGATCGCAGAGCCCCACGGGCTGCCTGCCGCCGAGCCCCGCAGATCTCAGTCAGATGGTGAATAACCCTATTTCAACAAACGGTGGCTTATTCCTTTATATCCTGTTCACGCCAGGGGAGCAGCTGAGGTTCAAAGACTTTGCTCATGACTTAGTCTGAATTTGTTTTCTTATTACATTTCTGCCTAATTCTGCTCGACCTGATCTGCATGTTAAGCTATGAATATTGTCCAATGCTCAGCACTTCAGGAAAAAATGACTAATATCAGGCATATCCCATACATTAATTAAATAACGTTGGTGTTGGCACCAGAAATGATGGATGTAACTGCAGAGTGCCTCACAAAGAGCCTTACATCAGCAAACAAAAAAGCAAACCTCTGTGTTTATGCATTAGTGCAATCTGCGCCCGGGCTCGGGGATGAAGCAGCTGAAAACAGAGGTTGATGTCGAAAAAATACAGGCGGCCAAGTTCACAAGCAGTTTACTTTCTGACGTAAGCTCTGCATTCCCTCTGGCCTTTGACCTATATATCACCCGGCTAAAACCAATGATTGTGTAATAATAATAATGACTACATTTAGCAGATATACATTATATAACCATGAAGAGAACAGCTAGGTCATGTGTCCTGAGCTGCCAACACACATACATATACACACACACACATACACATGGATACATTAACAGTTTGCCCAGAACTCAATACCAATGGTTTGTGGTCTGATTCAACCCAATGTACAGTCGTGAAGGTATTGATAAGAGGAAGTCTCCCTGTGGGTCTCTGGGTTGATTGTATGCGTAGCAGCTGTACGGAGGTCCTGCTTGAGTCACACACAACTCTAACAGAGGAATGAGGGAGGTAGAGCAGAATGGAAAAATAATACGTGCAGTGGCTACAGATGGGGCACTTGTCAAGAGGCTCTGTGGGCTGTTAAAACCCCCACCATCACCATCTATTCTATGAAATGGTTTCCGCTCACTTCCTCGCCATCGATCACACACTTAGTGACTGAATCAAACAGCAGTTCAAGAGTCACATTGTTGCAGTCTCAGGCAAAACTGACGCTCTTTAACATCACCTGGTTTGCTTTGTAGATTGTCCCAAAACAATGGTGTTTTTTTCTCCAGACAAAATGAATGTACATCTTGATTAAACAGGCTGCACTTTTTTAGAGAGGACCTGATAACATGTGCGTATGTGCTGTTTCAGAGGAAGACTAACCCTGCCAGATTGGCACTTTGGTTTCAAACACTCACTAACACTCACACTCATTAAGTCCTTTTTAAACCAAAAATGCCCAAATCCCTCTGGTTACAGCTTCTCCAGTATGAAAATGTACTATTTTTGTTTGATTTATATAATTTTAAGCTGTATGATTTTGGGTTGTGGAGTGTTGGTCATACAAAACAAAACTTTTGAAATTGTCAGAGAAACTGTATTGGCTATTTTTCAGTATTTTCCAACATTTTAGTACCAAAAAATTAATTGAGAAAATAATTGGCAGACTAATCAATGATGAAATAATTGTTAGTTGCAGCAGCTGTGCACATTTCCCCTAAATACTTTTGGCAAACCCCAAAGAAAAAAGCTCCCTGTACTAGTAACAGAGACCGTATAATCCATTTTCCACAAAGGTCAAAACAAGTGGATAAAGAATTATGCCTCCATGTGCTGTGCCCAGTTATAATTATTAGGAGAGAGTTGGTGAGGACACTGTAGTATCTCACAACAAACATGTGCACACTGCTGTGCACATATTCCTTTTGGGACAAATGTTAATTTAGCCTTGCACCTATACTGTAGTTATGAACATTTTTGTTACCAATCAAAGAATCACAACAATGAACTGCATTGCATGTTCTGGTTTAGCTGTTAGTGACAAAAATGGTCTCTAACCATTTTTCACCTGTACAACAGTAAAACCTCAAATTGAAGGGACTGTAGACATGCATCACTGGCATTACTAGTCTGGTTAATAACAAACACACGGGATGCCATACACAAAGAGAGCCTTGTCCTCTCCATCCCAACAGACCAGCCACACCCAGACTATGATCTCATGCTGTAGATTTCAGCCTGTCTGGCCTGAGCATCCCTGGAGGACAGGCTAACAGTTCAGGCAAGAGATAGGCAACCTCATTAGCACAATCAATTCCATAGTGTCCCATCCACCACTATACTTTGGCAATCCTCTGTCTGGATTACTCTTAGGCAGTGGCAGGGCCTTCACTCAGTCAACAGGGATTGAATTTTGCGAATGTTAAATCAATTGAAAACCATGCTCCAATGACAGACACTAAACAAATGGGAATGTGCAGTACGAGTAACCCTATGCTTGATTTGTTCACTGAGAACCTGCAGCAGAAGAAGGGGGATTAATTTTTCAACAGCATGTTCTGAAGTCTCCATGCATTGCATTAATATTTTATGCACATGCTTTCAGTTCAGCCAGTGCAATTCAGCTAAGAACAAAGTCATGTAAAGACTTGATACATCATGACATATTCATCATACACTCCAAACTGATTGTTATTCCAGGACAGGTTACATAAATACATAACTTTTTAGTTTCCTTGATTTCCTTTTGGGACAATACACAGAGATGTACCATCTGTGCGAAGTGTCATTTGTGCCATCTTTTTCACAACTGATTCAAACTAATAACTATGATAATAACTAAGTAACCTTTTCAGCACAAGAGACACCAGCAGAAAACTAATAATAGCACACTATGCAAATATTATGGAAGTTGAAAATGAAATCTCTTATCATAATTAATTATCCTGTTTGCCACCCTCAAACTATTAGTCTTTGAGCCAGCGGTGGAACATCAATCAGAACAAGACACTTTAGCCACTGAGAGGATCCTATTGCTTGCAGTGTCATCATTATCTAATCCCCACTGATTAAATATGTTCTTTCTCTATAAATGTATTAAATAGAATAGAAGACCATTAGAAAGGAAGAAAATTCCTCAATTCTGTTTTTGACCAGGCAAGAATCCATATACACAACCTTTTTATTCATGCATGAGCATCTTGCCGTCTGGGATTTGTGTAGTGATCTGTGACAAATGTATGGTGGTGCTTAGCAAGACAAATGCACACACAAAGATGGGCAAACAAACTGAAACACACAAGCAAATAAACAGAAACAAAAACAAAAGACATAAAGACCCGCAGCGATTCAATTAGAACACCACAGAGACAGACGGATATAAACCACATGGAGGTGCAGCTTTAAACATTACTCACCTTTGTGCCCCATCATGACAGCGAGATGCAATGGTGTGTTTCCTGAAGGAGAGAAAAAAAAACAGAATTTGCCGGCCGCTTTTGATAATCACAATATGAGACTTGAGTCTATGATAAGCACTGTGCCTCCAGGACTGTCACACTCAGGGTGAATTAGATGTTGATATTAGGAGGCAGAATCCACTAAATTCAAAATTATATGTTCAGTAAATGCCTATTGTGTGTTTTCCTACCATGACAAGCAATATTATAGCATACCTACTGCACCCCCAAAATAAGCTGCATTTAACGAGAAGCACGACATCAGAAAAATATACAATTTGTTTGTTAAATATCGCAATAAACATAGCACTTTTGATAAATAAATGGACATTAAAGTGTACTGCCTTGCTGCTGCTTTCAATATACTACTAAAATACAACGGATTGCTTGTTGTATTCAAAAAATAAAATTATGTCTAACATTTTTTTATTGAACAAATTATACATTGAACTTGACACAAAGGGCACCAATAAAATGTTAGTAATGTGTTTATTGTGAAAGTGGACATCGCGATGCAGACACACACACACACATACATATATACATTTTATATATACACACATATATACATTATATATATATATATATATATATACACACATATATATATATATATATATATATATATATATATATATATGTATATATATATATATATATATATATATATATATATATATATAGGTAGGGGCAAAAAGTATTTACTCAGCCACCAGTTGTGCAAGTTCTCCCACTTAAAAACAGGAGAGAGGCCTGTAGGTACACTTCAACTATGAGAGCCAAAATGAGAAGAAAAATCCAGAAAGTCGCATTGTAGGATTTTTAATGAATTTATTTGCAAATTATGGTGGAAAATAAGTATTTGGTCAATAACAAAAGTTAATCTCAATACTTTGTTATATACCCTTTGTTGGCAATGACAGAGGTCAAACGTTTTCTGTAAGTCTTCACAAGGTTTTCACACACTGTTGCTGGTATTTTGGCCCATTCCTCCATACAGATCTCCTCTAGAGCAGTGATGTTTTGGGGCTGTCGCTGGGCAACACGGACTTTCTACTCCCTCCAAAGATTTTCTATGGGGTTGAGATCTGGAGACTGGCTAGGCCACTCCAGGACCTTGAAATGCTTCCACTCCTTCGTTGCCCGGGCGGTGTGTTTGGGATCATTTTCATGCTGAAAGACCCAGCCACGTTTCATCTTCAATGCCCTTGCTGATGGAAGGAGGTTTTCACTCAACACCTCACAATAATATATATATATATATATATATTTATATATTGTGCAGGTCATCTGGTTGCACTATAAATGCATTCAGGGAAAATAACATTTGAGTCAGGTGTGGATAAGCACGGGTTTTTTCCCCCAGGAAGTGAAATGTGCCTCATAAGCTTTGGAGAATCCCTCAAAAGGAAGCCATACTGCCCGGTCAACTCCTTCAGGCTTCGTCCTGGGAGAGAGCAGTAGGCAAGCATCCAGAGTAAGGCTACGTTCACACACACTCAGGTGGCCCGGCGAAAACACAAGTCTTCTATTCATTTTGAATGGTGTGTTTCGGCTGCGGCTGTGGGGGCTGCAGGGCGATGCCGAAAAACCCTGCAACGGAGCAATCCCAGAAGAGGAACGTCATGGATATAGACTATGGATCATGTAACCGACGATTAGAATTGTCAGTTTTTTAAGGTGATGGGAGTGAACCATACAGGAACCCTGTCTCTATCGCTGCCACAAAAATGTTGAAAAAACTACAAAAACAAAACACAAGCACTCAACTGCCAGGGAGTTTGTGTAACAGCAGACTATTTCCTGCAACAAGCTCCAGCACAAAGTACAGTCCGTCTCTTTGTTTTCGCCGTGAAATTCAGCTGCCTTCAAGTGCGGTCGGAAATGCAGAGATCTATAAACGATCCGATGGAAAACAATAATTGTAAAATATAAAGTCTACCTTTGCTACATTGGGGGGTTAAATAACACAACAGGACGTCACACAAATGGGCCAGGTGACATTTCACCGGACTGACCGATCTTGTCTGAAGCCTTAAGGAGGGCCTGCCTTGTAGAAACCCTGATGTGCGTAAAAAATACAAGCTGGGGATCAGCCAGCAGTCCCCCTGGATTTTGTGAAAAACGAAGACGCCAATTAAATGGAGGTGAATGGAATTTCATTTGTATTAGCAATGTGCCTTCCCAAAATCAGTATCACAGTTACTCCAGATCTTGCTGTCAGTTGTTTCCATTGGCACTATTTCTTCAATGAATCCATCACATTAGTCATCCATTTTGTCATTCATCAAGCAAATCTGCCAAAAATGAATGGTTCCAGCTTCTCAAATGTGAAGACGTTTTGCTTTCATTGAAAATGTTATATCTTAAATTTAGTTGGATGGACAAACAATTTCACAACTTTATTTTTCATTAATCTCTGAGATTTTACAGACACCAATAATTCAATAAAAATGTGTCTGATTAATCAGTAATAACAATAATTGTTAGTTGCAGCCTATTACACTGGACAACTCAAAAAACTGGAGCAAAATGAAAATCTAAATTGTTTGATAAAACTCCTGGTGCAGTAAGTGAGATATTTTGGTTTTGTGATGTGGATTTATTGACCAATCAATGATCAAATAATTTAATATTATTAGAACCATTAACTGTGCATTATACTTGCTATACTGTATGTGTGACTTATATTGGCTTCATGTGAAGAATGAAATGCAATAAAGCTTTATTTCTTCATTCTGATCCTATTTGAAGTGTAACGTTGACTGGTTGTAATGACATCACGTGACAGTTGGGCTTCAGCCTGTATCCAGTGGAAGCTAAACTAATGTGTGTGTAAAACACACAAACTGCTGCCACTGAACCATGCCAATCCTTGCAAAACTTTTGAAAAATACAGGCTCAAGTTCCAAAACAACATCAGAGGCAAATGCCCTGTCTGACACCTTGTTGCCTTACACCATGTCAAAGCTTTGTTTGAAGACAGACCACATTCCTGTACTGACACTGAGCTCAAGTACAGGCCATCTTTTGACTCGGCACGTGAAGTGAACCGGAACAAAACAATCTTGTCCTTTTGTTAGTTCAGGGAGTGTTTATGTGTTATGTTTATGGATTATCTCAGCAGACCTTGCCCTGCAGAAGATGTGCTATCAGTCTGGGAAAAGTCTTACAAATAATTCCCAAATACATACAAGGGCTCTTCACTACTTCTTCATTTAAACAGAGATGGCTTATCTGAGAAGGGTTTTGTGACTATTTATGATTAATTAGAAATTCCAGTGCTGTAGGTGGGAGGAGGCATTGAAGCAAAACAATCATTTTTACACTGTACTGTTCTGTTGATTTGAAGGCACTGGATTTAAAGTAACTGCAAGGTGGTGGAATCAAAATATTCATTATTTTGGCCTTGGTAGGGAGAAGCCTCGCCTACTTCCAGTGCTGCTAGGGGCTGATGGCCTATTAGCTAACTAAAACTGAGCTTCGCTGGACCTTAAAATGTGTGGATCATGATGGATTTTGGACACCTTCCTTCAGGGCTAAGAGATAAGCAGTTGGTAGACTCACCATGGACGTCTTTCTGCGCGATATTCTGCGTCCGTATGAGTGAAGACAGGCGTCGGACATCTCCTTTAAACACACATTCATGCACCGGAAAGTCCTGCCCGGTTCGGATGATGGGGTTTTTGTTGTTGTCATCGATGACATCCGATGTTGACAGTGTGTTGGTGTTAGCATTAACCTGCGACTGCTGGTTATGCTGCTGCTGCTGCTGTGTGGATGAAGACTTGATTAACTTGTGATTGCTGAAGATTTTACTCGCTCTGCTCTTGTTGTTCGTCTTGGAGGCGGTGAACGTCCCGGTTGCAGCCTCCTCATCCGGCTCTAGTAAATCCTCGTCCTTGCTCGGCCTGTGATCCTTGCGCAGGGAGCGGATCTTCTCTCCGGTCATTTTCTAAACAGTTGACGCTAACGGAGCAGAGGGTGTCGTCGCTGACGATGACCCTCCGGGCGAACTGATGCGATTCGCCAGTTGGATGTATTCACGCAAACACTGTAAACTGCACAACATGTAGCTAAACACACTTAATCCTCCAACGGACAAGTACAAACGACAGTGTTTTCAAAGACGAACAAGTAGCGGCTTCCGTTCACCGGTTTACTATGAAAACAAACACTTCAGTCTCCTCCTATCGTTCAAAACAGTCGCTGGTTGCTGCACAACATAAGCAGCTCCAGGAGACCGTTCTCTTAATACATCCATGCAGTAGACTAGCTAGTACGATTCGGCTGATATCTTCCGCCTCGTAGTATCGCGAGAGTTCAGGAAAGGTTAATAACGGTCATTTCCTCAATGCATTTGTTTCTGGAAAGTCACAAATGATACTTGTGTACAAAGTACAAAATTGAGGTACTACGACATTTCACAGCTATAGCAACTACAGTTACTTTTTTGGTTATTGATTTTACATACTATTTGATTATTGTATAAGACAGTGAACATATATTATTCCACCCAATAGAAAAAGATAGACGATATTGTATTAAAATACAGCGGAATTAGGAGCGCTACTCCGGATCAGTATAATATAAGACACAGGAAGTACATCACAAAGACAACTTAAGCAAATAAACATCCAAAGCCCACAAGTTCACGTTCAAACATAAAAGTAAAATAAACAAATCTAATGGGATTTGCACTGGAATAAGATCATAGCGCTATAACAAATGTAAACATTACACGAGTATGGTATGGATGTAGGACTTTTTTTGTATGTAGGCCTAGTATAAATAAAAAATAATAGAAAAAATGATACATGTAAACATTTCACTGTTTTGTATTTAATCATTGCACTAGAGTAAGATTATGCATATAAGTATAAATAAAAGTAACCAATTGTAGGGATGTAGTCTAGATTAATTGAAGATAAAACATAAAACTCGCAATATTTGCCCCCTTTCAATAATGTAACACACTAAATTGGGGAATTCTGCATAATGAGTATTTTTACTTTTAGTACATTGTTCTGATAATACTTCTGTACTTTTACACAAGTATTTTGAATGTAGGATTTTTGCATTACAAGTAGAGGATCTGAATACTTCTTCCCCCATTATGGGTTGGCAATGGTGGAATAAATATTACTTCAGTAAAAGTGTAGGTATCATCAAAATATATTTAAAACTAACAGTACTCTTATGCAGAAAATACCTTGGTGAACTTAATATATATCACATTATTAAATTGTTAATACTACTTATACATTTATGCGTTATGCTGTAATTGGTTGGAGTGCATCTTATTTGAACTTTTTTATATCCTGGGGTTAGGGTATATTCTAATCATTCACTTAAATCGAAGTTATAATACCACGTTGTAAAAATACTCTATTACCAGTAAAATTCCTGGATTTATAACACAACATAAATATAAGTAAAATTAAAGTACAATATACGTTATCACCAAAATGTCCTTAAAGTATCACACATTTTGTTGTATGACAAATATGAATTCAAAAGTTGAAAATGTTCCTCTGTTATTTTGTAAAGTAGAAGTGTGAAATAGCATAAAAAAGTGAAGCACTTCAACTGCACAAGTACTACTGGAGTAAATGTATTTAGTTACTTTCCACTACTGTTAACATTATACTGTACAGTTTATTGTATTGTACTGTAGAATAATGTTCTTACTATTTGCAGATAAATATAATAAGAATGTAAAACGTTTCCATAAGATACCAAGTGTGTTTTAGTGTATGCTTATTTAGCTTAAGCCATAAATAAGCAAAGTACATTGAGTAATAATAACAAGTGAAACAGGAGCAGAATGTACAGCTTTGCGAGAGAGCAAATGAAGACAAGACACAGCGCAGTGGCCTCGACCCGTGTGTTGTGTGAGGATAAGGCTTCCTGTGCTGGAGAAAAGAGGGGGCCCAAGAAAGAAAGTATAAGAGATGAGGGGAAGTATAACGGGGCTCACAAGGTCTGACAGTCTAGAGAAACGTGGTCCGGCTCTGGATTTTTGTCTGTTGCTAGGGAAACTTAGTCTCTGCATGCCTTGTGATCCCACAGATTTGTGTATTGAAACTCTGATGCTTGACTGATTAAACAAATGTATTTGACTTTATCTTATCGTCTTATTTGGCTCTTGCTTAGGATCAATGTAATTCCAATTTAACGAATGCGCGGGGATATATATATAGGTCTTTTATTGGAGTCAGACACATTGTCCCAAAAGGGGGGACACAGAGGAAATCCCCGACAGTACCTTATCTATAACAATCTTAAAGTCTGTGTATTTGAATTCTATTAGCAGATGATGTGAATGTTGATTCACTCAGACATACTGATCCGAACATATTGTGCAATATTATTTCAATTCCTGTGGTTGACTATAGGGTAGTCAGGCAAGATAAATAAACATTATTACTCTTACAGTTTATCATTTTGTTCTCCCTAAAAACGTACATGTAATAAAACATCTCCATTATCCAAGCACAGCGATGCTTGAAATAACCTTTGTTTTTACAAGAGATGGCAAAATAATGAGATGCAGAGCAGAATTTATTTCCCATTAAAAGAGAGCTCACTTGACTATTGACTACTGACATTTATTTATATTTATTACAATCATATTACTAAGTCATCTGTTAATTTGTTAATGTTTCCAGTGTTATCTGACTTTTCAGATCCTGTAGGCAAGCATCTGTGCATTAACTACAACTATAAGTATTTCTTGATTTTCTTCTGCTCATCATTATATTTTTAATACCTGCATGCTCAATCCAGCACCTATGGTATACACAATATATTATGTACTACTGTAGTGTATTACTGTGGCAGTATCATCGTAGAGTTTTTATTCAGTAGATTAGTTTAAATGTATTCTCATGTAAACTATGTATGTGAGTATATACATTTTTGTAAATTGCTTACCCAGTGTACCCAGGGTGAAGCAGAACACAGTGATGTCACTGAGTCAGTCAGTACAGAGCACTTCCTCCCCCTATAGCTCAAGAATGGAAACACAGCTAAACGTCTTTTGTGCTGTCTGCCACTATGAACAAAAATAACAATGACCACATTTCTATGTATATTTTCATAACGACAACAAACCTTATATAGTGGTGGTTGGGAAACATAGGCCTACTAAGTATTGTATATGGTTAGAGAGAAGTTAAGATTGTGTTCATTCTTTTTAGTTTGACTTTACAACAGAACTACATAAATTATCTGATTATTACACTCAGTAGAATTTACTTTATGAAGTAAAAAAGAAGAAAAAAAAACTCCCTGACTCAAAAGACAGGAAACGTTGCATCACTACTGCACACACACACACGCACGCACGCACACACACACACACACACACACACACACACACACACACACACACACACACACACACACACACACACACACACACACACACACACACACACAGAACGCAAACAACGTGCAGCATCACGTGGGTTGGACGCCCCTGCTGAACCACCAATCAGCGCCTTCCTCCGCATGTTGATGGGCGCTGATTGGCTCACAAGGACGAGCGCAGCGCACGGCCACGTCAAATTAAGTGCTTCGCGCCCCGTCACCATCCTTCGGTAATGCACACTCATCCTCAGTTCACTGCGGTATACGTTTAGGGGAGCACGCGCCATGGATCAAAATCACAAACAAGACGAGCAGAGCGACTTGTTCGCCGGCTTTAGTTCGGGGTATAAATCGTTCGCCACAGAGGCAATTCACGTTGGCCAAGAGCCGGAGCAATGGAAATCAATGGCTGTAGTGCCGCCGATTTCCCTATCTACAACATTCAAGCAGCTCGGACCAGGAAACCACGCCGTAAGTAGCTTCAAGGCGGGGGGTGATGTAAATGATCTGGTGGTACCATGGTGGTATGCACCATAGACTGTAGAGGTATGCACGCGCGTGAAGCAGACCCCATTCAGCGTCATGCACGCACCAGGATTTAGTGGGATATAAATTAATATGTAGTTGTTGTTTTTGAAATGATATTTGAGTCATAGAAACATGTTGTCAGTAAAGCTAAACTCTCATCTACATGTCTTAAGAATATATATTTTTTGTTTTATCAGAATATATTTTTAAGATATAAATCAATACTGACATCACTTTGTTTCATAGGATGGAATACTTTTATTAATCCCAATGGGGATTCCAGCCTTAAAAAAGCCATGTCACACATGAATGAATGCTGACACAGCAAAACAATATTAAAACACACAAAGAGGTAAATAAGAATAGTAAACTCGAGATCTAACTTTAATAGCTAGTATTTCCATGGCCATTATAAATAAATAAGGTGACAATGGACAATTATATAGGCTATAAACCCAACAATAGCGTACTGCATGGAAATAGCATGGTATTCATTGGTATTGCATATAGTTTATGAGTATTGGGAATAACTTTATATACACATAGTAAAAAAAAATTGAATATTTTATTTTAGGTCCTTTTTATATTATATGTACGTCTTATACTCCCACTACCTGCTAATTGTCAAAGTAATTGTTCTTCTGCTTCCTCAGTCAAAAGTGAATTTATCTTAAAGGTCCAATGTGTAGGAATTTCTCCCATCTAGCGTTGAGATCATATACGCAATGAACTCTCTCGCACCACGCAGTTCGAAGTACGTATTACAGCTACGGTAGCCTTCACGCTTCAAAAAGCTGGTCTCTTGATCTTTTCAATATCCTTTTTCTTTTTCTGGGCGAAGAAGAAATTTGGATTTTGAATATGTGTGGTCCTCCATGTTTCCTTCTTCAAACTTGCTGGGGCCTACGATACCCATTAGCAGCATTAGCAGCACCTGTGAGTTTATCATGTGACAGCGAAAGGCGGAGCAGTATTTCCTGTATGTCCCTTACTGGCTAACGTATTTCAAGATGGCGCATAAATATAGAGCGTCTACCCCAGTTCATGCGAATGCAAATGTAAAATTTCAAGCCAAAAGGAATACTTGGAATTGATGGTGGTGGTGGATATTCTTGAAAAAGGACAAGTTTGTGAACGGGCAACACAGATTTTGATAATTAACAACTAAACACGTTACACATTGGACCTTTAAGAGAGCCAACTTAACTTCATTTTTTCCCCCCTTTTCATAGAATGACCCCGAGGTCATATCGTGGGATATCGAGTTTCCCCTTGCTATCATATTCTCCCTGTAGCTACTAGGCCTTTTTGCTGCAAACTAAGTTCTACTTTTACAGCTGCTATTTGTCTCTGCCAATGATTATACTGTAGGTTAGGCCCTACTACTCCCACAATATTGTGACCGAGCTCACAATGCCTCCATTTCACAATGATTTAGAAATATTCAAACCAGAGTAAACTGGTCAGACTAGAGCCGTAACATTAGGCATATCCACCATTTCCTTACCACTGCATATTTACTTGTTCGAAGAGAGACGACTAGCCTACACAAACCCTCTATTCAAGCTCCAGCTAGCCTCTGGTCTTCGTTTATCCAAACATGCCTTGCTTTAATGTTGTGTGTTGGAAAGTGTAAAGCCTTCTTTATTTGTACTCAATGACGAACCTCCTTTGGAAGTGCTAAATACTTCCACTTCCATAGAATCTTTTTTTTTTTTTTTTATTATTATACCAGCAGATTTCTCTCTCTCTCTCTCTCTCTCGCTCTCTGTTTCTCATATTAACAGTGAAAAAAGTGTCTATGTACATCCTTGGAGCAAACACAAACTCTAATTTTAGGCTATACATTTTCTACATTCATTTAAAACTTGTTTTCTCCCACCAATCCGCTCATATAACTGTTATTACTGTACGACAGTTAAATTACTGGGTGTGGTATTCTTTTCTCAAATTACCCTGTTCTCACATTTGTCAAACTCGTGCACACACACACTTGAATCCAACTAAAGACACATTTAAGCACTGGCTTAGTCTGATTGTGAGAGTGGAGCCTATACAGGAATGTAAGGTGTCCCTAAACCCTGTTGGCCTGCCATCCAGCCTAGTTTCGCTAAAGAGAATGAAGAAGTTATGATACATTAAGGAATTTTTCAGTGTTCTAGTCCCGCTGAGCAAAAACCTAAAATGTATTCATGCACACTTGTTTTGGGTAACCTGTCCTCTTGTTGTTTGAACACCTTATCTAATCATAAATGTTGATTTCAGGTGGCTGAAATGTTTTTATGTTTTTTATGTAGGGGTTTGAATACAGCCGGAGTGGAAACCCTACAAGAAACTGTCTTGAGAAGGCGGTGGCTGCTTTGGATGGAGCAAAGTATTGTAAGTAAGACTATTATAGCAGATTCTCACATAATCATGGCCAGCATATTTCACAAAGGATTTTTGGTCTTGACAACGTTTGTGCTTTTTCCCTGCAGGCATTGCTGTTGCCTCGGGCCTGGCAGCCACAGTGACCATCACTCACTTGCTTAAGGCAGGTGATGGAATCGTCTGCATGGACGACGTGTACGGAGGTGAGACACCCCTTTTGTAAAAATATGATGCAACCCTAAAATGTTTCCATATGCCATTAGAAACTCACCTTTTACTCACTTGCACAAAATGGTTGCTTGGTGTAAAAGTGGAAGCATATTGTGCAAGTTGATTTTGAAACTCCACATTGGTTAATTTGGAAATTATAATTTAGTTTCACTCTCTGTATTGCAAAGGCACAAACCGCTACTTCCAAAGAATTGCCGTTGAACTTGGTCTGAAGGTGTCTTTTGCTGACTGTACAAAACCAGAGCTGCTGGAGGCTGCTCTGAAGGCCAACACTAAAGTAAGTCAAATGATATAAGAATAAAGTGCTCTTTGTGTCCTTTGTCTATAGCTATTGTGTTTGTAGTTTGGTATCTCTTCCAACACATTCCAAGTCCTTAAAGCTGGTACTTCAAGTCAGGTTTTTTTAAGTCGTGGGTGTGTCATTTCTCTTTGGGAAACTTTGTGAATCAGCACTTTGTGTGATGACTGCTATTTGTACAGTAACAGCCCTTTTCCACAGTGGATGTGTTTTCCACATTTTTTTGACACACTCTCCTGAACATGTTCTTTGTGTAGCTGGTGTGGATTGAGACACCCACCAACCCCACAATGAAGGTTGTTGACATCAAGGCCTGTTCTGAGGTGGCCCATAAATACAACAAAGACATAGTGGTGGTCGTGGACAATACCTTCATGTCTGCCTTCTTTCAGGTGAGCGTGACAGATGTGCACTTCATGCTCTTTTGATTTTGAAACAGCAGTTAAATGCTTTCCTGCAATCAAATTCCTGTTTGTGTGGAAACAAGCCATTGATTAACCCATGTGTTTGTGTTGTGCACTCTTAGCGCCCCTTGGCTTTGGGAGCTGATATCTGCATGTATTCAGCTACCAAATACATGAACGGTAGGTTGTGTACATTTCCAATTTTACTTTTACTTTACTTATTTTCAAAAATATTAACTGTATACATAGTCAGGCAAAGCTAAAAGATGTATGTGATCTAATCATAACATACTACATTTTGTTAATTACATATTGAAATCTGACTTTATTCTCAAAACATAAACCAATGAAATATGTTCTGTTGCCATTTTATTGAATTTTGGACTATATAAAATATTAACCTTTTTAAATTATTTTTTCCCTTTCTTTTAATTTGACAGGTCACAGTGACGTGGTAATGGGTCTGGCCTCAATGAACCGGGATGATCTGTATGAGCGACTGAAGTTTCTGCAAAATGGTGAGTGGAAAGAACAAAAAGTGACACTAGTCTTGCAGTCTGCTTTGATAAAATGCGCCCAATGTTGCCAAATATCTTAATAGGTCATTTATGGTTTGTCATTTTTGTCAAACAAGAAGCCAAATGTTTGCTGGCTCTGTGTGTTATTCAAGGAAACCGATCTCAGAAAGTTTTATCAACCTGCCCTACATTCACTCATTGAACAAATGGGACATGCGCCGGAGGCCAAAGTTCTGCACCAATGTAATACCTTTTCAGAAGGAATTATTTGTTTATGCTTTTGTTGTTTGCCTGATCTGGATTTTGGGAGGCTTTGTGACCTCTTTGGGTTTCCCATGTGATCTTGCCTTGGTTCAGCACTGGGCTGTGTACCATCTCCCTTCGACTGCTTCCTATGTAACCGAGGACTGAAGACCCTACACCTGCGAATGGAGCGGCACTTTAGGAATGCCATGGCTGCCGCCAAGTTTCTGGAGGCAGATCCCAGGGTGGAGCAGGTCCTCTTCCCAGGTGATCTCTCAGCACTGGAGTGGAGCAAACAAGTTTGATATATAACCTTCATTATTCACATATCATCTCATATGAAACGCAGTGTTTCCCATTATTGTGGGAAACACTATATCAGCATATTTTTGAGGCATGCCCATTATCACTCACCCAAATTGTAACTGTTTTATACAAACAAGCACCCAAGGTTACTTTTTAGTGTTCCGGTGTGTGGGGAAATGCCACAGAAAGTGCTCTGAGGACAGAGTTGTTGCTTAGTCCAAACAAACCAGGGCTCGTGAGCAAAAGGTTCATCTTCAAAAAAGACGATGTTGTGCACATCCATGTAATTGCAGGTGCAGGACAAAAAAGTGAATGTTCAAAGAAGGTAAAGTCCAAACAACACCATAATGCTCCGAAAAAATACTTTAAAGGAACATGCCGACTTATTGGGAATTTAACTTATTCACCGTAACCCCCAGAGTAAGACAAGTCGATACATGCCCTTCTCATCTCCATGCATGCTGTAACGCTGTCTGACGGCTCCAGCGGCATCAGCCCATCACAGAACAGGCAGGTGAATGGTTCCAGTAATCCTACTGCTCCAAATAAGTGACAAAATAATGCCAACATGTTCCTATTTACATGTTTTGATTTGTAGAGTCACAGCGTGTACAAAAAACAACGTAACATGAGACACAGCCATCTTCTAACCGTAAACAAACCGGAACTATATTCTCCAGGCGGAAGAATAGTATATTACGCGGAGGAGTGATATGCTCGCAGCAAGCCTGTCTGAGAATATAGTTCCGGTTTGTTTACGGTTAGAAGACGGCTGTCTCATGTTACGTTGTTTTTTGACGCGCTAGGTTTCTAAATCACAACTAATAGGAACATGTTGGTGTTATTTTGTCACTTTGTCACAATTGGGAGCAGTAGGATTACTGGAACATTCACCTGCAGATCTGTACGGCTAAGCTAATGCTGGAGCCGAGCAGAGTTACAAGAAGATGAGAAGGGTATGTATCGACTTGTCTAACTCTGGGGTTTTCGTGTATGACGCTAAATTCCCAATAAGTCGGCGTGTTCCTTTTAATAGTGCAAATAATGCACACAACGTTTCGGCCCACAATTTGGCCTTCCTCAGGTGACCTGAGAGTCAAATGTTGTTCTTTGTAACTTTTAAGTAAGCAATGGATTCATCAGCACTCCTACCTCTAATTTTGCTTTCTGGTCACAGACTCTTTCATCTTATGTAAGGGTTGCTAATCATTCACAACTGCTGGCTGCCAGATGCCATTAACCATTCTCCTTATACTCATTAACCCTTATGTTTTGTTAATTATTGCCTCAGGTGACATCTGCAGTTATACCTTACATCTACACCTGTAGCTGTTTGAATTGCAGTGAACCAAATGAGGAGTAAACACTCCAGGTTTAGAATAAACCAATCATACCATGTTTGGAATGAATGTTCCCTTTTACACATTTTCAAAGAAGTTCTTAAATCCATGCATGTGTATTTGAAAATAACGAAAAGATATGCAAATTAACAATGTTAAAATGTATCACACCCCCACTTGTTCATGCTTTAGTGAGGGAGAAACATCCTGTAATCACAACCTGACTGTTTTCCCTCTCTCAACGTAGGCCTGCCCTCTCACCCCCAGCATGAAGTGATGAAGAGACAATGCACCGGATGTCCGGGGATGATTACCTTCTACATTAAGGGAAAACTGGAGCACGCCAGCACCTTCCTCAGTAACCTCAAAGTAATTTGGCAGGACATTATTATTTGATCTGGACTGCTCGGTTTTGTGTTTTGAAAGTAGACAATGTTGTAAGGCTGGAGGGGCTTTTGCTAAATGATTGGATCAGATTCCCAGACTAAGAGGGCAGGTGAAGGAAAAAACACTTTAATACCACAACTACAAGGGTGCCTTAGCAAAGAACTAAAGTCCTACTTGCAGGCATATCCTGCAGCTGCTGAGGTAAGAAGATAACGAAAATGTTTTACTCAAGAAAAGGTGCTACGGACACAATGTTGCAATTTGCAAATTTTAGGACTGACATAAAACAGAATGGCACTCAAAAAATGTTTTTGAATGATCTGAAACACAAAATGTAAGCAAAAAATATGACAATGGCTTGGGTAGTTTCTGTAGTTGGTTACTTTTGTGTGACTTAATTTACACAATGTACACTATTTATATCCTGCACTATGTTTCACTTCATGTCCTCTGTTGTCTTTTTATTTCAGTTGTTTGCGATAGCTGAGAGTCTTGGTGGTTATGAAAGTTTAGCAGAACATCCGTAAGTATTCTTGCAGAATTTTACTCTACATATGTTATACATATATTATTTAAGTACATTGTTTTATTTTTGGTAAAACGCAGACTGTGTTTAGAAAAACAAGTGGCATGTAAAATGTGATAGAAATAGCAGTACTTTAAATAATCCAAATTCTAACTTCAGTGTGCAAGTTTATAAAACTGAAACTTTCAGCAGCTGTTATCCAAGATGTAATGTCAAAGTAGCACCACAAAGGGGCAGCAAAGATCAAGAAAAAAATCCCTACCAGACTCCTACCAGACAGATTTTCATTGAGACACTTTATTTCCATTATGAAGTCTGTCTCTAATAACCTAAAGGCTCTAATCTCTAATAAAACGATCGGATGTCTTTCTGTTTATGGCTCAAATGTCTTCTATCAAAATTTAGGGCAATTATGACCCATGCATCAGTGCCAGAAAACGAGAGGAGAGTCCTGGGGATCAGTGACACACTCATCCGACTCTCCGTGGGCCTGGAGGATGAGGCTGACATCATCGAAGACCTGGAGCAAGCTCTTGCTGCTGCTGTAAGTAACCTAACACTGGAGTACCAGATAGTCCTTCAAACCAATATGGTTTCTCTGGTTTTCAAATAAAATCAACTGTTAAAATGATTACGTTTGTGGGAAGCTGAAATTATTTTCAGCTCTTTCAACAAGTGAAGGGAATCTACTGCACACTAATTAGGTTTTCAGAAATTGTAAGTGAGAGCACTTCTAAGTTTTGATCTACAGAATAACCTACAGAACAACCAAGGTGACTCGAGGCGTTTTGGCTACTTTTTCAGTGGCAATTAAAAGGAGCGTAATTATGTTCGTCTTTTTCCCCCCAAAAAAAAAATACCTGCTTGATGAGACCGGGCACTCTGTTACTTGTTTATGGCTCTCTGATTAACTTAGAATGGTTCTCTGATTAACAAAATCTAAAAAACAGATGTTTGGTGGTCAATGAATGACGTGTGAACTGCTGCTGTCCCTTCATCTTCCACTGCAACTGAAAAAAATAAGTTTTACTTGTTAAAGAGCAATACCCGTAGTTGTACTTACGCCCACCGACAACACTGAATCGCTTTTACTCAACATGTAACAAGTAATTCTGTTGTATTTTAGAAAATTGAATGTATTTTTTCTACTGTTTCAGACACCACTGTTTCCATTCATGTCCATAAAAAAAGACGCTCCTTATTATTCCAGAACTTGCCTGAGAATTTTGAGCTTTTTTTCAGTATCAAAGTAATTCGGTGACAATTGTCTGTACATCCATGGGAATATTGCAAACAGGTACTGCTAATTAGGCATATTTTAAATTGTGCCATTTTGCCAAAATGTAAGACAGAATAAAAAAATGAATAAACAAATACAGAAACAAATGACATACATGCATACATACATATAACTATTTAAAATTAAGAAAGAATAAAGAGGCTGTATGGGTTAGTGCGGGATGTGCAAAAGTTCAGACTCCAACAACTCTAGGCTTAAAAAACATCCCTTGATTTGTAGCCCACAGCCCAACTCAATGCACTCACTCACTCACTCACTCACTCACTCCATGGCAATATTAGATGTCCTCCTTACACCCCCTAAAGCATTATGGGTAATGTAGTAACAAAACTTGGAGCATGATTCTCTACCAAATACGAGTAAAACAAATGGTAATGCGTGACAAAAATCCCATATTATTATTATTATTATTATTAATTATTATATAATTGGTATTTAATGTGCCACAGTCTGTACTCCACCACAGCTCACTTTAGGAGATCCAGATGCCACGCATGTGGCTTGCTAATGATTACTCCGAGGATAAATGCACCCATAAGTCTTTGTACTTTACAAGTACAAGGTTATATCTAATCTAAGAGCTGTGTGAGTTACGACCTGCACTTGTAGGAAATATGAAAAACAAAATCAGGGAAAATATATTTTAAGGAAATATTATAGTGGATGAGCCAAGAAACTGTGAAACCAAGCAAGCTGCCACTTGTTTACTTTCAAGGCACACAACAAACCATACATTCAACCTGTATAGTGCACAATAAGGGACGTCTGTCAACATGAAGACAAATCCGGCCTGGAGAAGAAGTGGCAATTATCTTGGGGAACATTCAGGGAGAGCCAGGCCAGGAGGAGGTGCAGACCAGGAATGAGTTAGGTACTGTATGCAGTGGTTGCACACTGAGCTTTGTAGAGGGTTGTTCACCCATCTAAAAAAAATAAAAAACTCTCCCAGCTGTATGACCAGATCCATCATGCACTGTGAGGTCTCTGTATCTATGCAGCAGTCTGGGGTAAGTCACTCTGTGTGGTCCACTGGGAATATTCCTCTATTTGCACTTGCTCAGAAAATCCCTGACAGTTTATATTGTTAATGTCATCTCCCAAAGTCACTCTTTGTGTTACCCATTTAAAGTTTGGGGAAGTGTTTATAGATTCTCACACTGATATCTTTAAAATAATTGAAGTTGATTTACTAGCTGCATGCTTGTCAGTATTTTTTGTTGTGGAAAAATGCAAAGTATTTCAGCTTAGTAGACTAACATAATGGCTCCTCAGAAGCACTCCAGTGTTCCCAGAATACAATTTAAAGTTCATTGCTCAGATTTTCCTCACTTCTGTGCACCGTTGGCCCTCAGATCTGGCCTGGCTTGTCCAGACATCTGCATTTTTATCAGCCCTCTCTGCTCAAACAGCTGGTGTCGACATCTGAGGTTTTATTGCACCGCTGTCTTTTTCTTTCTGCCTTAGCATGGCGGCTGAGGTTTCATCAAAGAGAGTATTTCCTATGGATAATCATTATTAATTTGTTTTATATTAATCATAGATGCACTAACTAGAATGCAACAGCTCATTTAGAATCAATTTGGCATATGATGCTGGTTGAGATCACATTAAAACTGTTAAATGAGCTCTGGTGTGCTGCTTTTGAATAATTCACCACTAATTCCCACCTACCAACTGCATTACGATCAGTAGGGAATTTGAGTTTCCTAAAACCCCTTTTTGCTACCTCATGCAGCTGTTTCCTGCATGGCGGGCTGCACCTCTTCTCAGGATTCAGATAATGTCTCTGAATCCCTCTGCTGCCTGTTAGTAGCAAATGGAAATTAAATGGAGAAAACTATCTCTGACTGTGTGGGGACTGGGGAAAGGCACCTCTGATGGGTGAAACGTTTAATTGGATGGGACAGCAGGTCAGATTGGGGCAGGTGGTTAAATTTTCGGTCAAGCGACCTCATCCTAGGGTTAGTTTTGAATCACAAACTTGGCTGTTGGTTAATCATTCGGATCTCTCCACTGTGTCTATGCCATTTATAACATTTCTGTAAAATGCTGGGAGTGTGGTGTTTTATTGACCAGTTTTCTCTGTGGTGCGCCCTTCTGTTAATCTGCTTTTGACTTGACATTTTGGCATCCCTCCTCAGCTCATGAAGCAAAGAGAGCAGGAATGACTGACTGTGCTCCTTTTTTGTTTGTTCCAAGGAAGTGTTGGTGTCATTTCAGAAAAATAGTAGCATGTAGCATCAACTGTAGCCTCATGTCTGTCTGCTGCTTCCTGCATGTGGACTGTACAGAGCATTGATTTCACTGGTCAATTTGTTCTTTTCCCGATGTCTTTTAATAGCATCCAAAGAAGAAGTGAAATGTCTTCAGGGCATCCTCGAGGCTGAGGTTGAAATCAATCGAAGTCGAGATGAAGACTGGAGGTACCTGAAGTCTCAAATCATCGCAGATCAACACTTGGTACCTCCATTCAGCGCACAAGCAGCAGAGATACAACTATCAGGGAACAACTTGTTCTTTAAAAAATAAAAATCGTGCTATCTGTGAATACTTAACACAATTTTTACATGAGAATCTTTTTAATGCCTATTTTACTAGAACATCAGTTAAGTAATCGTATTTATCTTATGCTGGGTTTTGCTTTGTTTTACGTTTGGTTTTGTTTTGTTTGGAAGGCTTTAATCGGCTGTAGTCCTATTCATTCAAGGCTGATACAGTATACGTTTCTGCAGGAAAAACAAACACACTTTCTGTATAATCTTGCTATAAACCTACTTCGGGCTGCAATCTAGTTTTGATACACAGAACAGTCTCCAAATGTAACTGCCCCAAGTACAACTGCAGCTGTAATCTGTATTAATAATTTCCTAATTCTAGCTGGCAAAGCTTCCTCTGTAAAAGAGGTAAGCACGTATTAAGGATGTCTCATTAATCAGATGAACCAGACTCACATGGCAAAGTTAATGTCCCCACCTACTGTCCAAAAGTCAAAAACTCTTTAATGTCAACATCTGCTCAAAGATTTGATGCTTTTTCAGAAACATTTAAATAATTTTATGAAGAACAAACAATATCTCCATTCATCATTAATATAAATTTGTGTATTTGGTTGCAGAATGTTAATATTATGCTTCATCAAGTGTATGCCTTGTAAAGAAGAGGAGAGGAATCCTATTCCTCACATTTGAGACTAATCGGGATATTTGCCAATAAATGAGGGAGTGTTTGGTAAGCACATGCCTTTATTTGGAGCACAATTTCCCAGCATTGATATGAGGTTTTTATAATAACAACTGAAGGTTATTATAGGAGTATTTCTCAGAATAAAGTTTGATGACACACTTGATGTGTGTTCTTGAACTCAAGTCAAAGCGTTTGGGCCAATGACCAAAAAAAAAAAAAAAGGTCAGAATTTGCATGTTTTGTATCTGCAGAGAAAAATGTTTCACTCAGGCACTTCCACCTGCTGCTCTCCCACACTTCATTTGGGACAGACCATTCACCATCAATGTCATGTATGTAACTGACAAATCCATTAAAATCAGTTTGCAGTATAAGTCTCTGCGTCTCACTTCCTCTAACCACCCCGCTTTACAAACTGCAGTGTAATTGTAAATTCAGCATCAGTAGCAAGTCAATAAGCCACATCCAATTTAACCTGGATAGTGGTAGGCAGCACACTGGGTTTTCCAGCTGATGGATCACTGAGCTAGTTCTCATCCTAATTATACCATCAATAACATTTCTACATGGAGACTGAAGGTTTTGGTTCTCTTTAGAAGACCAGTTATCTTTAAAGGTTCTGATTTACTGGAATATTAATTTCATGTTACAACCATGTCATGGATTTTACACCTCTGAAAGCTTCTGAATCATCCATTAACATTTTGTGTAAGCCATGCTACATCTCAAATCTCTGCCAAAGGCTGATGTGATAATTTAGCAAGCAAAAACATTCCCTGAAACCATATGTCCAATTAGATTGTGTAGATTTGGGGGACGTGATGGCCTAGATGGAAACGGCTAGGGGAGGTCTGCATTTAAAGGAGCAATGTGTAGGATTTAGGGGGATCAATTGGCAGAAATTAAGTATAATATTCATAATTATATTTTCACTAATGTATAATCACCTGAAACTAAGAGTGGTTGTGTTTTTGCTTGGAATGAGCCCTTTATATCTACATCTGTAACAAGTCCTCTTCCACTATGTTGCACCACC